>NC_141992.1:58806301-58973443 GCF_049901715.1 Pseudonaja textilis
TTATTATTTTTGTTGTTGTTGTTCCTAAAATATCTTTAAAATATTAACAATACAACATGTTGAGGATCTCCTTTATTTACCTTGAAGGTTAATGCTCAGGGATCTTTTGGATCAAATATAAGGAAGCATTTTGGGAGTGGAACAGAGGTGACCAGATTTCTGGAGGCAAATAGACAGAGGACTTTTGAGGTGTAAGATTGTGAGGATAAGATGAGATAAGGACCTTTTTCAGCTTCTTTGCAAGTATAATTATTTCATTCATTGCCAGGATGCCAAATTTTGCTTTCTTTTTAAAGAATTCCACTGGGGAAAAAGACTGGAAAAAAGACATCTTTATTGGCATGATGGTATTTACTAGAATAAAGTATATTTGTAGGATTGTGCTTGTTTTAGAATTTGCCATTTCTATACTAGTGCCATTAATATGTTCACATTATCCTTGGTGACTTGTCTCAAACATTTTTTCTACATTGTTTAATGGATCTTAGATTTCACTACAACTTTCTTTTGGAAGAGAGGAAGAGAATGTGTAACAGAGCAGAAAAGCAATATTTGCTGAAATTCAAATTGAGAGCTTATAAAGCATACCTCAGTTCCATGACTTTCCTATTTATGTTGGCTGAACCCAAAGAGTGACTTTATCTCTTGTTTTGCTTTGGGTCATTTTCAGGGTAAGAGAGATTGTTATTTTGTAGTCTCAGCATATGACCAGCATAACATTCCTAAAACATATAACCACTGAGACCATGACCACGTTCCATATGGAGATCATTTCCATATCCCAATTATTGTCCTATTTTTCTTGAAAGTTTTTTCAACAATTGTGCCAATCGTTAACATATGTTTTTATTCACAAAATTAGCACGAGGTAAACAGACTTCCTGAGTAGCACTGATAGGAAAAAAATTATTTAATCTTCACTGGTGGTTGGCCATGCCAGTTACACCATGAGAATCAAACATATCTGGAGGTCATTGGACTGGAGGGGAATGCAAAATGGTTGTAATATTCTTTATTCAACAAAAAAATAATTAAGCTGATCTTATTTTATCATAAAGTATAAATCAGATTACGGATTAGCTGAACGTAATGTGAATTTCTAGTCACTAGTTGATTAGTTAGAAAAAAATGATATCAAAACAAAGAGAAGTGGAAAATTATGAGGGTCGCATAACAGTGCTGTCTTAACACATGGCCCTGATGGGCACTTGCCTATGGGCCCCATGAGCATAGGGATCCCATACTAATCTGTGTATATTAACCTTTCAATGTATCTTGTATCATATAAATACAGCAACATATTTATTACATTTTACTGCATTTTTATTAATACTAACATGCAAATATATGTTTAATTTTTATCAACCATTTACATTTTTATTCCTGTGAGTAGTTGTTATAGGAACACAGTGCACTGCTTCTCCTGGCCCCAAAATGCTGTTAAGATGGCCCTGCATCATAAGCAGAATGGTATTATATCTTCTTCCTATCTCTGTACAGTATTTTGGGAATGGGTGGGTAAGAATAAGGCCACTAGTCTTAAATGAAATAAAATAATGTGACCAGGCACTCAAGAGCAAGAGTATGACTGAATAGAACATAAAACTTTTATAAGAATATGAGGAAAATAAAGGGGAGGTTAAGTTATTCCTTAATAAATAAATAATTGCAACATTCTATTGAGCTAAAAGAAAAGAATACCCATAGAAGTTCACAATGAACATTTTTCCATGATTTATTCCCCTACCTCTAGCTCTCTTAAATGCTTTCTGCTAAAACTTATACTAACTTTATATGGATTTAGAAGACATTGCTTTATTTCCTACTATCCAGTCTTTTTTTAAAGTTTCTTTCAGCTGAGATCAATCCTATTCAATATGTCCATGTAGGTTTTTTTGGCTATAGTGTGAAAGTAGTTTGTTATTTTGTTATTCCCTAAAACAATGGTATATTGTTTTAATTCCTCAGGTTCTGCTATCTGTTAAATGGCAAACATGGTTTTTAATAGGTAGGCTGTTGTGAACTTTTGTGTTTTATTTATATCATTTCACTAACAGCCCTGGCACTTTGGAACATCTTGCCCTCTGAGGTGAGATTGGATCCCTCCCTCCTGACCATCCCCAAGAACCTGAAGACCTGACCTTGCCAGTTGGCTTGGGGCATCAACTTGAAGGAGCACCACATTGGAGATGGTTGACTGATTAATAGTAGCTCTCATCTCCTACACCCAATACTTTGTATTTCTTTCCTCCACATCTTTGAGTTATAACCTTCAGGTTCTGACCAGTTCTGGAGAACTGGTAGCGGAAATTTTGAGTAGTTTGGAGAACCAGAAAATACCACCTCTGACTAGCCCCACCCCCATCTCTTCTCTGCCTCCCAAGTCACAGCTGATTGGCTGGATCTATTTTTGTGGCCCTGCACAGGAGAGCAGAGCTGCAAAGCAGGTTAGTGCAGTGGGGAGGGAATGGGATTTTGCAGTAACCTTCCCCCAGGAGTAGGGGGGAATGGGGATTTTGCAGTATCCTTCCCCTGCCACACCCATCAAGCCACGTCCACCAAGTCATGCCCACAGAACCAATAGTAAAAAAATTTGAATCCCACCACTGGTAGCAAATACATTTAATAAATAAACAAAAGCACATTGGAGCTTCCCAGATCATGCTAATTTATGGTATATTTTAATTTATGGTATATTTTAACACAAAACCAATGTAAGTGATTTATAAATAATCATGATTGGATTCAAGTTGTGTGCTAAGCTCAAACCCCCTTACATTACAGTTTATATAATACACGAATCTTTTCTCCATGTGAGCATGTCTCAGAATCAAGTAAGTCCTTAAAACATTTGAACATATTGTAAAACTGAAGAAGCTTCTAATTTTTCCAGGCCTTAATCTAACCAGATGACAAAAATATGGACTTATTTGTGTGCGCTGAATTTGAAGTTAGAGGTCCTAGCAGGAAAGATATTCTTCATCCTTTCTTGATATCAGAGGTGCTTTTAAAGTAAGCCAGAACAATCAATCTTTCTTGTCTGGAAGATCAAACCACCCTCTCACTCCTCCACCCCATCCCCATGAAACCAAAAAGCATTTGGGGCATCTGGGCAAAAATTCCAAATTTTTGTGGTTTAAGTGTATTCCAATCAGTTGCTTAGTGGTAATGTTCCAGCACTGTTTCTCTTTGCCAATGAAAGAACTGAATGAAGCTGTTTGTATATTTTCATTGACTATTTCTTCAGCAAAATGCAAAAAAGATGCCCATAAAAATCAATCTTGTTTCTTCTGATTGATTCAAAAGGAGAAATAAAAATAACAAAAATGTGATTTCTCTTATAACGTGTATATATTTCTCTACAGATGTGAAATGGATATAAATTTGCACTGCATTCAAAGCATGTATAAAGACAGGTGGTGCTATGATTGAAGCTTTATGTCTGAACTTGCCGATAAATGGTGGAGGCCACAGTAGAGTGTAGCTAGGCAGCAAAAGATGTTGGCATCTGTTTCTGAATTCAGCCCAGATGAAGTAAACTGAGCTAAACTGCTTCACAAGCAGATGTATTCCAAAGTCATACAAGTTTAAAAGTTGCCCCATTATATTTGGTTTTTAAATCATTGTTTCTTTTAATATACCATGACAATGAGAAAACTGCCCAGGTGTCAGCACAACTAAAGTGAGAAAAGAAATCAAATCATTTCAGGATAGAATAATTAATTTAATATCAAATGAAACATTAATCTCTTTGTTATTCTAATAATTATATCATTGTTGACCATGTGAGAGAATGCCCGAAAGAACTGGATTAACACAGTGTCTCCAAATCTCCTGCTTTGTAATGGTTCTTAAACATTATAGATACTGAAAGCCTATATTCATTCCCTTGAAAATGAATCAGATTGTACTTACTAAGCCTACCCAGCAGTAAGTAATATTAAAACTGTAGTTTAAATGTCTATACAATCTAGAATCTAGATCATCATAGAAACTGATCCAGGCAAAGGAATTGACATTATTTCAAGGAAGAGATTTAATATTTCAATCCACCCAGAGTAAAGTCTAGTTTTTAACCACATTAGTTACCTCCTGGTGCTAAGAGGTTTGGGGTAGCATGCAGTCTGATGGGTATTGAAGTCTGCACTTCTCAAAGTGGCTGAGGTTGAGAAACATTGCTCTAGCATTTGACTCACATGTGATTTGTTCATTAAAAATGGACAAATGTATTTATTAGTGCATAACCTACTACTAAAAGCCACTTATATAGTATTAAACTGGACCCTGACATCAGGCTTGCAACTTAAAAAGACATAAGGGAAATATTGTAGGATGATTAAGGGAAACACGTTCCTTAAAATTTCATGATAGATGAAATGGATTATTCTGAAAAGCTCAGTGCTGCCCTTTCTTCCAGATCAGTAGTTTTATTCAGTGGTGGGATTCAATTTTTTTTTTTACTACTGGTTCAGTGGGCGTGGTATGGCTTGATGGGCATGGCAGGGGAAGGATACTGCAAAATCTCCATTCCCACCCAACTTCATGGGAAGGATACTGTAAAATCTCCATTCCTAAATTTCCACTACTGGTTCTCCAGAACTGGTCAGAACATGCTGAATATGTATTCCACCTGTATGCTCTACAATTTTGTAAACAACAAACTAAAAGACTCAAGGTCCATCCCACTCCTGAAAGGACCTAATGGTAAAGACTGTAATGATGACACCATTAGAGCCAACCTCTTTAACACATTCTTTGGCTCAGTATTTGTAAACAGGAATGGATCATGCCCAGTATTTCCTAGTCGAACCACAGACAACTACAATGATCTAATACATATCAATTTTACAGAAGACGTTGTTGAAAAAGCACTACGCAATTTAAAACCATCTCTATCTATTGGACTGGATGGAATATGTGCCTACTTTTTAAAAAAGCTATCCACTTCCATAACTGAACCTCTAAGCATAATCTTTGAAAAATCTTTCAGGACCAGCTCCTCTACTTAGAGACAAACAACCTACTCTCTAATAAACAATTTGGTTTCAGAAAAAAACTATCCTGTAATCTGCAACTCTTACACTGCAAAAACATATGGTCTACACAACTTGATCAGGGCAAAGCAATAGATGCAATCTACATAGACTTCTGCTAAGCCTTTGATTCAGTGGTACACAACAAATTACTACTAAAACTAAAATCTTATGATATCTCTTGACACCTGCATAAGTGGGTAGAAGCATTCCTGTCAAACAGGCAACAAATTGTCAAAATTGGGAACGTCCTATCAAATTCTGTACCTGTCAATAGTGGTGTCCCCCAAGGCAGTGTTCTAGGACCAACTCTCTTCATACTCTACATAAATGACCTCTGTGATCATATTAAGAGCAACTGCGTTCTCTTCTCTGATGATGTAAAGCTATTCAACACCACAGACAATACTGCTACCCTTCAAAAAGACCTCAACTATGTATCAGAATGGTCAAACAAATGGCAACTTCAAATCTCAACAAATAAATGCTCTATCTTACATATTGGCAAAAAATAAAGTGTTAGAGCCCACTGTAACTGCATAGCCAAAAAGGCATTAAGAGTTGTTAACCTAATCCCGCGTAGCCTTTTCTCTGGTAATATCACACTACTAACTAGAGCATACAAAACATTTGCTAGACCAATACTTGAATACAGCTCATCAGTCTGGAACCCACATTACGTATCTGATATTAACACAGTAGAGAACATCCAGAAATATTTCACAAGAAGAGTTCTCCACTCCTCTACTCATTGCAGAATACCTTATGCCACCAGACTTGAAATTCTAGACCTAGCAAACCTAGAACTATGTCGCCTTTGGTCCTATCTAAGTATAGTATATAAAATCATACATTGCAATGTCCTACTTGTCAATGAATACTTCAGCTACAACCATAACAATACAAGAGCAAACAATAGATACAAACTCAAGGTTAATCGCAACAAACTTGATTGCAGGAAATACGACTTCAGCAAAAGAGTGGTCAATGTCTGGAATACTCTACCTGACTCTGTGGTTTCTTCCCCAAACCCAAAACTTTAACTTTAGACTGTCTACTATTGACCTCCCCTCTTTCCTAAGAGGTCTGTAAGGGGCGTGCATAAGCGCACCATTGTGCCTACCAACCCTGTCCTATTGTTTCTTTTATTTTTTTTATAGGTATCCATTTCATGTATTCATAACTATGTTTATACTGATACATAGTATCTTGCAAGCGATTGACAAATCAAATCAAATAAATAAAATAAAATACCACATCTGGTTCTATTGCTCTTCCATATTAGCAGGTCCAGGCGGCCTCTGGAAGGCAAGATGAAAACTTCCAGATCAGTTAACTAGAGTGACTGCAAGCTTCGTACTGAATCAATCAGTTGGTCTGGATTATCTCCAGACGTTGTAAACTGGAATTTTCCATTTCATCCTCCATCTCCTTTCTCTTAGCTGTCTTTGTTCGTTGAATAGGCTCACTTTTCCCTAAATTGTTTTGCAGTTGTTATTCATCTACAAACAACAAATTCCCGTGGCCTCTTTCGTATTTCTTGTGTGCATTGATGTTGCCATTCTGAATTTACTATCAGTAATAGGATAGGATGGAAAATAGTTGTTGATTTATAGTACTGTGACTTTATCTGTTAGATCTTTCCATGTAAAAAATTTGTGGTACATTTGACACTTGAAACTGCTTTTTAGTAACAACAGGAAAAGTTTATTTTTAATAACGGAAAGGGAAAAATGAATATTTATTTTGATTTAGATAATATAGGCTTGTTTATAAAATCACTTCTGCAGAATTTTTTCTCAAATTTTAGTAATAGCTGTTTCAGCACAAAAGGAAAAAATACAAAAAATAAAAGTTTGTTATTTTTAATTCATCAGTTATGCCAAAGAAATCAGTTAATCCATTAATTTAACATTAGTTAAGCCAAAACAAAAGTTTGTAGTATTTAATTTATCAGTTTAATATCAGATATGCCAAAAACAACTTAGGTCTTGTTTTCTAGACCTGTGCTGGTATCCTCAACCAAATTATTATTCAGATGCCTCCAGGAAATCTAGCAAATATATAATTGTGATAACTCACAGCCATAAACCCTAATTTGCCTTTCCTCAGCCAGAGGCTACCCTGATGTAATCTTTGTGTTCTCTTCTTTTCTAGTTCTTGACATTGGCTTCGGAGTAAGTTGTAATTTATTACAGAACAGTTTTAGACCCATCACACCACCTGTTTTTGTCTTCCTTATTTTTCTCTAATACTTCTGAAGTGTTTCCTGAAACTTGTAAACCATTTCTCTCCATTTCATAGGTAGGAACAAACTCTAATAGGCCAATTCTTCTAAAACTTTTGAAAAAATAAAGTCTGTATGTTCTTATACTTCATATTTATTTTATTTGATTTATTTGATTTGTCAATTGCTTACAAGATAATAGGTATAAGTATAAACATAGTTATGAATACATGGATACATATAAGAAAATAAAGAAACAATAGGACAGGGACAGTAGGCATGATGGTGTGCTTATGCACGCCCCCTACAGACCTCTTAGGAAAGGGGGGAGGTCAACAGTAGACAGTCTAAGGTTAAAGTTTTTGGGGTTTGGGGAAGAAACCACAGAGTCAAGTAGAGTATTCCAAACATTGACCACTCTGTTGCTGAAGTCGTATTTCCTGCAATCAAGTTTGTTGCGATTAACCTTGAGTTTGTATCTATTGTTTGCTCTTGTATTGTTATGGTTGTAGCTGAAGTATTCATTGACAGGTAGGACATTGCAATGTATGATTTTATATACTATACTTAGATCGGACCGAAGGCAGCATAGGTCTAGGTTTCTAGGTCTAAAATTTCAAGTCTGATGGCATAAGGTATTCTGCAATGAGTAGAGGAGTGAAGAACTCTTCTTGTGAAATTTTTCTGGACTTTCTCAACTGTGTTAATATCAGATACGTAATGTGGGTTCCAGACTGATGAGCTGTATTCAAGTATTGGTCTAGTAAATATTTTGTATGCTCTAGTTAGTAGTGTGATATTACCAGAGAAAAAGCTATGTGGGATTAGGTTAACAACTCTTAATGCCTTTTTGGCTATGCAGTTACAGTGGGCTCTAACACTTAGATCATCTGAGATGAGTACTCCAAGGTCCTTGACAGAGTTTGGATCATCAACAAGGTCTTGACTATTCAGCTTGTATTTTATTTTCTGATTTATTTTTGCCAATATGTAAGACAGAGCATTTATTTGTTGAGATTTGAAGTTGCCATTTGTTTGACCATTCTGATACATAGTCGAGGTCTTTTTGAAGGGTAGCAGAATTATCTGTGGTGTTGAATTTTGTATAATTTAGGATTCACAGCTTTTATCATTGTATAAGGCACACATCTTAGGTTCTATTGTATAACTGGCACAAAATTCATCCATGGTTACTTATTGTTACCTAATCAAAAAAGTCCATTACATGTCATTTCTAGAAGTGTGGTACCTTTGTTTGTTCCCATTTTTAGTACAATGTATGATGTGTATTTTGTCATTGTTTTGACCTAGCCTGCATTAATTTGGGTTATTAGTAATATTCTATTATTATCAGTTATCAGATTATAGCTATCAGCTATCAGAAATGACAAAATTGGCATTCATTATATCAAAGCACATATGTTGAATGGGAAGACAAACATTTTTCTCATCATTTATACATTTGTGAAATGCTTTAATTATTCTCTTTATTAGAAAGTAACTACTTCTGTACCCATACCTTCACAGAAAAATCCCAGCTTTACTTATGGTCTTTGCTGGTAAGAAAAATGTTCTCATTCTAACTGTGATTGTCCAGTTGACTGTCTATTTGCTGGCGGTAGGATCTAAACATTGAGTTCTGCACAAAATAGCATAACTTTGTTAACCACCTAAAGTAAACCACTGGATAGGTTAGAAATGTATTAAATAACTTCGCAAAGACTAAGGCCCAGTGAAAGGACTTGCTTCTGTGTAAGTACAAGATTGGACTGAAAGATTGATATATCAAGAAAAGGGCATTCTACAGTATACATCCTTTTCTAATCATCCTTAACACTGACTTTTACATTTTCACTTCAGATCTTTTCTGCTGCTCATCGTAATAGTGTTGATTCAATGAAGTATATAAGAAGCGAATTACATCTTAATAAACTCTAGGAATTGCTTACACTTTGCCACACTTTGAACTCATATTGAATCTTTTCTACCATCTGTTTCTCATTTCTCAGTTTGAAGAAAGATCATTTGGACTTATTTATCACCTGCTTATGATTTTTCATGAGACTGATAGTGTCATCAAAACTTGGAAGAGTCGCAGTGATGCAGTGCTTTAGGTGTTCAACCTGATAGCATATCTGTACTTATCATTGAAGCTGGTAACGTCCTGAGCTACGGACATTTGGAAATCCTTCTATCTCACTTGGGATAGAAAAAAGCAATCAAACAATAAACAAATTGAAAAAAAAATAAAAACTACATATTCAAAAAAAGCTGTATTTAAACAAACACAATTCTGCTAGATTTCAAACTAGCAACCATCTTTATGCTAATTGAAGACCTTAATATTAACAATAAGGAAAGCACACAATAAGCATTTATTTTTGTAGAGAAAGTAAAGAAGCAGATTGAACTGCTGAGGTTAGTTTGCAGCAAAAAGAAACGTTTGAGCCCAGATAGGCTGGAGCTCTTGACTATCACTATCATTATCACACAGTCACTTGTCTGAAATGGTATAGGTTCTCCTGCCTGAGCAGAGGGTTGGACTAGATAATCTCAAAGGTCCCTTGCAGCTCTATTCTGATTGATTCATTGAACTGATATTGGCTGGAAAAGAGTAGTTTGGAAATGAAACAGTAAATGCACAGTTTGCATGTGAGTGAATTTAAGAGTTAACAGAGACAACATCATCAGTCCAAGAGAAACAGATGCCATCCAGGTTGTTGATTAAACAAGGAATAAATCTAGAACTGACATGAATATCCCTGGTCCTAATCCAAATTCACTTCTAGCCATGAAAGGTGATTTTAGGCCAATCTCTCACCCTATGCTGTCCTATTGCATTGTCAATCTGGAGAAAACAGTGCCATATACATTGTCTTCTGTTCCTGTAAGAAAGATGAAACGTAAGTCTGACCAAAAAAAAAAAAAACATTAGATACCTTTGGGACATTCCAATGCTTGCTTCTCTCCACTGTGGAACTGTGCTCCTAGCCTTTATTTCCTATAGTTAACCAGCTGCCAATCGGTAAGTGGTTCTATCCTTTTAAGTCTTAAGAATCTTTGGTGAAATGACCTCTTAAAAGCTTTTGAAAAATCCAGCATATAATGAAAACACAGAGCAAGAAGACCATCTCTTATAATTAAAATTCAAGTTGCAGACAAAGCTAGCAAGAAAAGGCACAGCTGTGGTCCCAATCAAATGAAATCACTCTTCTCTATTTGTTGTGATGTGGTAAGCTACCCCTTGACATCTATGTGTTAATTTTTGCACTAATCACACAGAATGGAATGCAACATTTTAAATGAAATGAATAATTATTAGTATGGATGCACATAGCTTTTGCTTAGACAATGTTATGGATTTGATTTTCAAGTGCATTGGTCTTATAAACCTAAAGTAACTTGGTTCACACTCAAGACTGTAATCCACATACTAAGTGAAAAACAATTCTAACCACCCACACAACCCCCCCCCCAAAAAAAACCCTAATGTTTAAATGAAAGGCATCTGGGAAAATTCTAAGGTATTGATCTATCAGTCCATCCACCTGCACTTGCCAGCATTGTTTTCAGGTGGAGTGAACAATCCCAAAAGATATTTTCATCTCCATTCACTAATTTCTCACACATCTACCAATGATGAAAACCACAAAATTTTCTGTGCATCGTTAGGAGCAGAAAAATGCTAAGCCAGTTTGGGTCAACAGGAAAGGTGAAAAACAAACACTGATATACCCACATTGGAGGAATGAATTTGTGGAAATGGTTAGATTGACCTGCTTGATCAGGGATAAAACCACAAATGCTTTCATTAAGACTGGAAACCTCATATGGATATTTTTGCTGGAAATGGAAAAAATGAGTTGGTGATTTATGGGTTTTTCTGATTACAAAGGGCTGGATATGGGAGGAAGGAATTATGAGGTAATTTTAATGAGAAAGGAGGCAGAGTAAGTTTGAACAGCTGTAAAGAAGATTGGAAGTTTCTTCTTTATATATATTTTCTTTTTTATATTTCATGGTTTCATATACTTTTGTAAAAGTAAATATATATAAACATATGTATATATGCGTATACATATATACATACAGTAGATATAACATGTATGAATACATATATACATATGCACAACATATGTATGAGTACATATACATATGAGTGCATCCACACTCGCACACACAGAGTGGGTGTATTTGGGCCAGGAGGAAATGAGCCATTTCACAGCCACCAACCATTCAGTCACTTCAAGGGGGTCATGATTCAGATAGCTTTTTAACCTTGGCCATTCCAGCCATCTTGCTAACTAACAGTTTAGCTTGAAAGGACTTTCTTGACAGGAAACTATTGAACTGACATACATTTTTGTGGTTTTATGAACAAATGCAAAAATGACCAATTCCTTTTTCTTTCCTTTAAAAAAAAGAAATGAAAGAAGAAAAGTAGGTCGTAATTTCCATAGTAACTTTTTTTTCCTATTTTTAAGTAAACTTGGAAAGAATCCCAAAAGAATGTAGTTGATTGTATTGTGTAATTATAGAATAGAACTTTTCAGAAAAACCAGATTTGTGAATACCATATAAGTATACATTTAGGAACTGGATGAGTTAAGCCTCAGAGTCCAATCAAGTACGTGCACAGTTAGTTCAATAAAGATAGGTTCAGCCAAAAGACCTGTTAAAATTTGATCGAGAATCCTTAAGGCTTACTTTTGTAGATGTCTAGCACAGCTATGGTGTTCTGTTGAAATCTCTTTGCAATGAAGTCCACTTCACCTAATCAGATGGAAGAAGGTGTGATGTAGACTTTTCTGCTGTAATAAAATAATATTTGAGTTAAAAAAAATTAAGGGATATGCTGCAAGGATGAGAAAACCTGTAAACAATGGAATTGAAGGTTGCAAATATCATAGATGATATTTTTCAGTTTCAGAGATAAGATCTGCAATTTGTCCACAATTGATAAAAAATATATAATCCTAGCATAATAAAACCTAGCATGATAAAGGCATATATTCTTGCAAAATGAACACCAATTTCCTTTATTTTGCACCTAGAATTGTATTAAGTACTTTTCATTCATTCATTGATTTTCCTCCTACAGCATTTTAACAAAATGTTAAATGTATTATGTATTAATAAAAACAGTAAAAAATGCCTCAAATTTGGACAAATTATTTTCAGAATTCCTATGTTTAAGTATGTTAATTATATTTGTGCTGTGGTTCTACTATTAGATGTTAGAAGCTAAATAGATCATGCTATAGGACACAACAACCTTTAGCAAATTTAAAAAAATGAATGTCCTTATATGGATCTGAAGAATTATGAACAAAATTTCCAGAACTGTTTGCACAAAAACGAACACAGTCTTGTAATAATTAGTACAAGCTCAAGTAATAATCTTCACCTAGTCTTTTTTGGTCAAGACTATGGGCCTTGTTTCACCTTTTTGTATTGTTTTTGTTTTGTTTTGCATGTGTGTTTTTCCATGAACAAGATAGCTTTTAAGGGAAATGTGTTTTTGGATTCAAATTATATTGTTATACATTTTGAGCCTCAGGGATAGGCCAAGCTCTAAACGTAAATAAACAAAACATATCAGTCAGCCAACTACTTTTCCAGAACCATAGGAATGCAGTAAATTGTTTTAATGTTTCTAGTGTTACATCCATTCCTATAGCAGAATAGAATAGAATAGAATAGAATAGAATAGAATAGAATAGAATAGAATAGAATAGAATAGAATAGAATAGAATAGAATTCCTTATTGGCCAAGTGTGATTGGACACACACAAGGAATTTGTCTCTGGTGCATAAGCTCTGAGTATACATAAAAGCAAGAAGTGATAATCATAATCATAAAATACAATCATAGATACAACACACAGTGATAGTCATAGGATATATGAGTCAGACTCCTTGTTCTACTTAGTTCAGTCTACATTCAAACACTGAATCAAAGATTGTCCATAGTCACTCAGTTTAATAGAAAACTGTCTAAAATATTGATACATTTTTTTCTTTATGATTCTTATTACAACCATGGTTTAATATTGGCTGTCCTTCCTCTCTGAATTTTTTATGGCAGAAAAAAAGATATTGGAGGAATTCAAAGTAACTTATTCAGATTTTTCTAAATTTAAGCGAGCTCCTTGAGAAGAACAATAGGATCTCGAGACTAAAACATGCCTCAGAAGATGACAATTTTCAGAGCTTTTTCAACTACACATTTGATACATGTGGTTTTGGTTGCCCAGTAATAAGAGGTGGTCTGAGATGAAAGAAAAAAAATACAAAAACAGTGGAGGAAAGCACAAGCCTATCATTAATACTCTTGATTCACTAATACTTTTAACTTCAGGAAGTATCTTGATGGGTAAACTTCAGATCAAACTCTAAACCACTTCTTTTGCTGGAATGTACTGATGAAAAGAGGCATTATCTACTGAGAAAGACTTTATCCTTGGAGACATCTTGCATTCTAAAATATATTCTCACTTTGTCCTTCTCATTACCACTTAATTTATTGTACCTCCTACAAAGAAAATATTTAGTCTTTCAACATTCCTGAAATAATTGATACATGATTTAAAAAGAAATTAGGAGTCTATTGTCCTTAAATGCTTCTCCTGCAAAATATAAAATATGGTCACAACAATTCTAGCAATTTCTCTGTTGCACTTATACTTCCATCTTTAAAAAAAAATACTGCAATGTTTTCTGATTCATCAGTGGAAGGGGATTATAATACTGAAAAAGGAAGTTATTATTATTTCTCTACTGACAAAGAAAATACCTGCAGCTTATTCAAGGATGGCAGATATAACTTTGCTTTGTTAAAACTCTCATAAAATAACAAGAACAGCAATAATAAAAAATAAATGAATACATATACAGGGAGGTGATTTTTGTGTGTTTGTGTGTGTGAGTGAGTGAGTGTGGTGTGGTGTGTGTGTGTGTAAGCCCAATATGATATTTGAATCAATATGTTTTACTGAAGACTTTTTGATTTGTTCAGAATATTTATTTACTGACTCATTGACTTACATGTTTACTATGTTTCTATACTGCTGGATTTATCAAGACTTACAGCAATTTACCAATAGCTGCTAAATAGTTATGACACGATAATTTAAAATATTAACAGTAAATAAGCTGATTGAAACACTTAATACAATCGAAAATAATTTAAGAACCAGTTTGGTCTAGTGATTAAGGCTAGCATAAAAGAGACCAGGAGTTCTAGTCCACTTTAGGCATGAAACCAGTGGAGTAATCTTAGGCCAGTCACTTTCTTTCAGCCCTGTGAAGAATTCAGTGACAAACCACTTTTGAAAAACCTTGCAAAGAAAACTGGAGAAATTGTTCCGACACTTTCTAAGAATCAGCCACAATTGAACAGAAGAAAAACAACCCATACTTTACATGGGTTAAGCCATGACAACCATTCGGATCCATGACAATTATAATAAACATAATAGTAGTAATAATTGTGAAAATCACTAACTGCTTGCTAGAAGAACTCTGTCCTCTCCTGCAAACATTAGAGTTGAAGCCAGTTCTATATGTTAATGGAGGCTATTATATGACATTGAGGCCATAACTGAGAAATAGCATCTCCTGTCACAGTGCTCCTTACATTACAGTACAACCAGTGGCCTTTCTGTGATCATAATATAGGTCAGATCAGTTCAGGAAGGAAAGGATATTATCTACTCCTGTTTATCTTATTGATTCGACAATGTGCCAGCATTTCATCTTGGATGTGACAGAGGTAGATGAATCTCAGGACTTATAAATTTGGTCTTTCCATTGGCCACATCCTGCTAAGAATATGCATGAGATCCAGCTGAATCCTCAGTCTTGGCAGACAGTTTTGGAAACATTCAGTGCTGTTCTAAGGCCAAATGAGATTCCCACTGAAGTGACCAGAACATCTGTATTTTTCTATATACTGTAGTTTTGTAAATAACTGCATACATTTATTCCATAGCACTGTTGTGGAAAGGCAGACAGTCTACAAAAAAGAAAACAGAAACCACTGCTTTGCTTATACTTTCCCATATATGGAAGACAATAGGGTGGAGAAAAGAGAATGACTTATACTTAATCAAAGTATGTGCTTTATCATTCATAGTGCTTTGGGAAAAAATGCAGAGAATTATATTAAGCTTTGCTATACTTTGTTCTTTGCTGTTGCTTCTATCTCATCTGTGTGGGAACCTTTGAAGAGCTTTGATGGAGTCACTGAGAGAAAGAGAGAATCTTGTGCATTGTTTGTGTATCTTATTTTTTACCAACTAGTCATTTTTCCAAAGTCTCTTTTTTTCTTCTTTACAAGTTTATCATTACTGAAGTTCTGTAGTCATTTTTTTTTTCCTGAAAATGAAAATGCAAGGAAAAAGCAGAAATAAGAATATTTTATCTTGGCAATTTCAGATTTTGTCCTCTTCCTCTCAATTTTGTTCCTTATTTTCATTGTGTGGAAAGTAATGTTGAGAATGAGAATGGTTATAAATGCTGTAGAACACTAAGGTTGCTAGGGGAGTGGAAGAGGTTGAATACACACTTCTGAGCATGTACAAAATGCAAATAGATTAGAACTAAGAACCTGAATAAAATAAGTTACATATAGACTAAATTGTTTACCACAGTTTTGTTCTCTATTAATCAACATCAGTTATGCAGAACTTCAGATATTGAGGTCCTCCTGTAATTATTTAGGCTGAAAACATTTTGTAAGTGGATAGTAAGGACCAAGCATCATGGATTTTACTGTACTTTACATTACTTTCTTTTACTTTTTAAAGTAAATGTAATGTAGAATGGAATGCAGAAGTTTTCTGCCTTAGCAACCAAATCTCTGTAATTTTCAAATGCAAGATAAGAACTTTCTCAGGCTGAAGTAACAAAGGATTATTCAGCTGTATGTACTAACTGTTTGAATTGCTTACAATTGTACCTTTTTACAACAGACTCAATGCAACTGTGACGTATTTTCCCAGGCTAACTTTTATTTTTTCTACTTTTAATACAATGCTCATTCAAATGGTCACACTTAATATTGTGGGATGTTCAGCAAACAATCCCTCTTTTGGATGTAACTGGGCAGAATGATTTCTTCCATCCAATCAACTTTTCTTTTGTATTTCTTTCTGCTGTACTAAGTATAAAAGGGATTCCAAGGCTTTGCCCCAGGTTGCCTCTTTTTTTAAATAGAAAAGTCCCTCTTTACTAGATTATTTTAATAAATTGAATAAAAAGAACTTCTGATTCTGTTATTTATTGGGGAGAGGTGTGCCAAGGAAGAATCAATGGCCAATTTGGCCATCACTGGTAATGCTAGAGGAATAGAAATTAGTAGAGACAAAGTTATCATATGCCCTATTAGCAATATAAATTAAAATTTCAACTAGATTAGTAGAACCCAATAAAATATAAATGTCAACATGATCTATGTTCAGGTATTAATGTTGGACCAAGGCTTCCTGAGACAGTAACAGTCACACACTGTTCCCAAAAACGTTTTTTTAAAATTTCAACAGCTGTGAATTATATGCATTCCCAGCCCAAAATGAGTTCCAAACAGTTTATGAATAGTCCAACAGAAGTCTGCCACAATCTTCTGGGATAAGGCTGATAAGCACCCACCTTTATCTCCCTTGAAATGCTAGCAACAACTGAATTGCCAATTAGCTGTACAAGGCCAAACGGGGCACAAAGTCAACATGGAGCTTCAGATTTTAAACCAACCAGAATGAACAAAGTTACTTCCTGCAAAGACTCATGTCCCTTTGCTGTTCCTTTATGTTTTATGGGAGGGACCAATCATCTTTAAGCCTTACTCTCGAGTTGCCTCTTTTGTCTTAACTGTTCTTGCCTTCTGGCAGCTCTGCACAAGCATGCACTGAGAACAGGCTCCCTCTGTTCCTCTGCCTCGCTGATGTCAGATTCTGGAGGCTCTGGAGTCAGCACATAACTCTCCTGGCCCTATCTCTATGTTGGACGCAGATCCCTTTCTGAACCCTCCCCAGACTCCAGGACTGGCCCATGTTCCTCCGCACTGTCCAACACTGCTGCCAGCTCCTCAGACCACTGGCGGACCACAACAATTAAGGTCTAGGCCAGGTGTGTCAAACTCATGGCCTGCAGGCCAGATGTGTCACTTGCTAGCCATTCCCACCCCCAGTTTAGCAACAGGGGAAAAGTTGTGATACGTCACGTGATGACAATATGACACTGCAAGTTTGACACCTGTGGTCTAGGCCATCTAACCATTGAAGCACAGCATAATGTATATTAAAAAAATCAGATAGGGACTTGTATATACCCTGAGCTTATAGCCAATCATGATGTGATCTACAGTTTGATGTGGGACCCTACATCACACTGAGGGAAGAATACTATGCCCCATTTATGTAGAGAGTTCCAGCAGACAGCATATGAGGTAAAATCTTATTCTGCTGACACAGTAGTTCAAAGCCTGGCACCTTTTTTAATGGAATCATATATTTTCATGCCCTTGGTAGAGTCAGACTCTGAGGGAGAGGAGGAACAGCCAACAGGAAGTGGAGGTGTGGCTCCAGAGGTTGTGGAGGAGGCTGGGGAAGGGCAGAGGCTGGCTGGGCAGTCAGAGGAAAAATATGGCCCATCCCCTCTGCATCCTAGGAGGGGGGAGGAATGGAGAAGGAAACAACTTGGCTTACAAGAGAGGAAGCGGCCATGACCCTCCTCATTGGTTGCAGCTGGGGAGACTAGAATATAAGAGAGACGATTGCAACACAGCGTTGCCAGAAGCAAAGCGTGTTTTATTTTGGGATGAAGTTATCTTGGTTGGCATCCTTCCAACATACTCTGCCTTGTTATCTCCTTGAATTTGATAATTACTTATCCTGTTCCATTGTGGAAATTTCATCAGTGTAGTTTGTTTGGTTTTTTATTTCACCTTTATCTGCTCATTAAGTTCAGACTGTATTGCTCTCATTTGAAGACTATTTTTGAGTATGTTTTATCTCCAACTGAGAATTATTGAACAGTGGGGCCAAGTTGGAGGCATTAAAGGACATTTATTTACATTCTGGATTTTGTTACATTTTTGTTACACTCCAGGTTATCACATATATACATCTTCCTATAACTGGGTGTTAAGCAACTCCTTTGGTGTGTGAAGCTAATTCGCCTCCTCATGGTTCAATCTGGATAGCGTGACAACCTGAACTAAACAAAGTAGCAACTGCTGGCCACCAGACTATTTGATAGATTTTTCTAGCTTTCAAAATAAATAGCAATGAAAATGAAAACAAAAAATTGATCTTTTCAGGCCCAAATGACAAGACAGTTTGGGAATGGACAAAAAATTACTTCTTCTTTCAGCAATGAGAATATTTTTCCAAAGATGCTTTTTTTAAGAGGCAATTGGATTTTCTATTTTTTAATTGAAGATGTTTCACTTCTCATCCAAGAAGCTTCTTCAGCTCTGGCTGGATGGTGGGAATGGAAGGATTTATACACCTCGCAGATAGCTGGTCATTTACACTCTTTTCTAGTATAAATTATTTCATTCCCCCACCATCCAGGCAGAGTTGAACAAACTTCTTAGATGAGAACTGAAACATCTTCAAAGAAAAACCAGAAAGTCCAGTTACCTCTTGAAAAAATATTTGGGACAACCATGACTTGGATGATTGAGAATTTCCAAAAACGTTTAGTGAGAATATCCTATGAACAGAGCTGAACTCACAGAAATTTGAGTAATAAATCAAAGCCTGATTTATTCTTAAATTGTTTTTCCTTGGGACAAATGTTTGCTAGTCTTGCATTTTTTCCCCTAGTCTGGTCATAAGAAATGGACTTCATAATTGGTGCCAGTATTATTTTGACTGGCAACCATCTTCTGTAGCTCGAATTATTTAGTAAATCAGCTTGTCATCCAGACCACCTACTGGCATCTTCATTCATGGAAACTTTTTGAGCTGGTTCATTTAAAAAGAGAATTTGGCTCCTCTATCCCGTCTCTGGACAACTTGTTTGATTTTACATCCTATGTCAGCATAGATGGTAACTCCTTACGTTTTCACAGACTGAACGATGTATATTTTTTTCATGCAATCTTAGGAAGAAATTTCAAAGGTAGGCAAAGTCATTTCAAATACCTGTTGGAAAATGTCATTTTCTTGCAAATGTCAATAAAATGTATATAAACAGTCAAACATGTGTAGGGATAATTTGTGTTGAAAGTAACGTTGTGCTGTTTTCATAGATGCCAGTAGGTACACTGTCCAAGCTTGCCATGTCCTTTTTTATTTACCATGCTGGTGTGACTTGTGGTCACTACAATAAACTAAATAAAATAATTGCAAGTTGCATACCTTCTATATGCAGCATTAGTTTTGGAAATGCATAGGATCTTGATTAATAGAATAGAATAGAATTCTTTATTGGCCAAGTATGATTGGACACACAAGGAATTTGTCTTGGTGCAAATGCTCTCAGTATACATAAAAGAAAAGATACATTCATCAAGAGTCAAGAATCATAAGGTACAACACTTAATAATAGTCACAGGGTACAATAAGCAATCAAATCATTCTAGGAAACAGTCAATAATCTGTTCCAATGTTAGATTGGAATAAATAGATTTCAGACTAATCTTCATGTATCATAGACTTAAATCAGAAAAAAACAGTTCCTGAATGTTGTTGCTTTGATTTACTGTGTGATGACAAAATAGTAAGCAAATATCTTAAAATTGTCTACTGTGCAATTTACACAAATAAAACAATACCAACTACATAGAAGAAAAGGGAGTTTCCTCCTGAAGAAAAAGTTTCACCTCTTCCCTACCTGACCGCATACACTTACAACTATCAACTTCTATATAGGATATGTCTGCAAATAATACATTACATACATGGAAGAAGGATTAATTAATTAATAGTTCAAATTAATAGTATTTTTTCACAATATATAGGATTTTATCCATCCAAGACAAGCAGTATACTTCCTTTTGCACAACTTTTATATTTGTTTGGGATTGCAAGGAATGGCATCAATCACAGATTGCATTGCCTAATTTAGCAAATGTCATAACAGTACATTCTCATTCATCTTGCAAATGTTGGACGTCTTTATTTGTACACCATTTACATCTTTTAGAATTTTACACAATAATTTTACAGTATAAATCAGCTTGGCATGCAAATGCTGGATGATTTTTTTCCATGCATGCATTCAATCAACATACAATAAGGTAATAATTGTATGGCTGACAAACACAATTTTAGTTCACATTAATTGTTATGTAATAACTTTGGAAGAATGCTAAGTATGTCATTCTTGGAAATGGGGAAATCTGAAATCTTTCTTATAGACCAATTATGTTATCTTGTTTTTCAACATCTTTGCAACTATGATGACATTTAAATAAAACCACATATTTTTCCTAAAAGGTAGATGATGTGCCACAAAAACGAAACACACTTTTGCTCTTCCTTGGTCCTTACACAGGAAGGAAAAAAAGGTATACAAAAAAAGGAGGCTTTTAAAATTGGAAAAATGAAAGTACACTGACAGATCAAAAGGTAATAACAAAAAAAATAGAATGTGCCGAATTGGACAGGTTAATGATGGAACTTACAGAGAAAGAGGAAACAGAATACTACTTAACATGGGACATATTGTACAAATGGTTAAATAATAAGTGCAGAGATTAGTAACTTAATAACAAAAGATTAACAAAATAGAAACAAATACAGGTATATAGATATATGTAAGAATATGTATTGTAAGCAATTTCACGATCGGACTGTACGTGAATATAGATTAAAATGTATAGAGTAATAAATGTAATAGAGTGATATGGTACAACTATGAAAACAATAGTGATAATTATGATGTATAATACTATGTAGTTAAAGGAGACTATACTGTATGAATATGAGAATAATGGTTACAACAAGGGTGTATAATACGATGTATATTTTAAAAGGACTTGATGTATTGAAGATTTGTCCTGAAATGAATACAAACTCCAGCTCCTTTGTCGTGCAATGGTGGTTTATTTATTAGCTCAGCAAACAACACATACTCGTCTCTGACAAAAAAGGCTAAAAGCCGGGCAGGTTGGGTTACAGTTTGCTCCCTTTCCTTTTATTACCATTATCATGAGACACACCACACCACACCCAGACCTATATGCAGTTCTAATTCTGGCCACATCTAACTCATTATCCCTAAATGATATTAACCCTATAACATGTATACATCCCTACCCTATTCCAACCCTCACTAACTGATCCCCACCTGGTGCCACCATCACCATGTTTTAACCTAAGGCTTAATTACCACCTATATGTGCCCCAACTCCCTTTAACAATATATACCACATCAATACATGAAAAAGCCATTTCCAGCAGCCCCGCAGTTGCTTCAGAATCCATCCTCCATCCCTGCAGTTGTTGCAGAATCCATCCTCAGCTCTGCTGAGTCATTCCAAAGCCATTGACCAGCACACAAGCAGAAATACAGATCCAGCAGCATCAGAGATAAGGTGACATGGGCAGCTGACTTGCTGCGAGGCATATTTGGAGCTGACAGGCTCCAAGTGAACTCAGAGCCCGACATGTATGTATGTTTGTATGTATGTATGTATGTACGTATGTATGTATGTATGTATGTTTTTATATCAAGCCTTTATTATTTTTAAATAACTAACTCAAGGCATAACTCAACATACCTAATACGCCTTCCTCTTATTTTCCCAACAATGATGACCTTGTAAGGTGGGTTGGGCTGAGAAAGAGTGATTGACCCACAGTCACCCAGCTGAATTTCATACCTAACTGATTCTCTAGTTTTCTTATTTTTGAAAGGAAATGGAATTCCCATGTTCATAAAATATAGTACTGTTTTATTCAGGTTTTTCATTGTATCAGGAATAATTGTTTATGTCCCACCTATTAACTTTATTATCTTTCTCTTCATTCTAAATGAAACATTGCTTTTCATTATAGGTGGGTCCTTTGTGCTTCATCAACCTTGGAAAATCCAGTTGTTTTGCCTCTCAGTTCCAGTGGACATGAAATTAATTGTGCCTCCTCTTTCTGAGGCATCTGAGAATAGCAAGCATAGCAGAAACTTCTCTGTGGTAGCATTGACTAAACTGTTTTCTCAGCTGGAAATAGGGGGCCATAATTTCATTTAACTCTCTTCTCATACTGAGGCCTTTCCCACTGGATCACTGAATCAGTCTTACAGAGTATACATGCTGTCAATCAAGGAAAGGAAAAGCTGACTCAGAAAATTTGGCACAGCAGATCAAAAAGAACCCACTGCATTCACTTCAGGAGTTTTTCTCTTTCTTTTTTCTTTCTCTCATCTAACTATATTTATATCATATATCATCTATCTATCTATCTATCTATCTATCTATCTATCTATCTATCTATCTATCTATCTATCTATCTATCTATCATCTATCTATCTACCTATCTATCAATCCATCATCTATCCATGCCTATTTAACCTCAACTGGCATTTTTTTAGGACAAAAATTGCATTGAAGTGTAAACATACTCAGCTGAAATGAGAATTGAACAAAAGTGTAGAAACATTTCTAAAGCAAAGACCACTAGCACAGCCATTTCAGTGTCATTTTAAACATGGCACCTTCTTGCATGTTTGTTGCAAAAGAGAATACTGTCTTCATTGGTATACCAGCCTCCTAATGTTTGGGCTAATGTAATATTTCTAACAGAGTTAATATAAATATACCAAAATGTAGAGTCTAGAATCTAGATGAATTCTGCAGTTTCTGTATTTTTTTCTCTCTTTATGTTAAGTCTATTAGAAATAATCTACTAGTGCACTAGGACATTGAATTATTTTGAAGTCAGATAAACATCTGAAAACAGCTTCCTTTTTTTTCCAGTGGAGGAAGCATATGAAACCATTAAATCATGCCCTTTCTGCAAGCATCTAGGCCAGTGATGGGATTCAATTTTTTTACTACCGGTTCTGTGGGCAGGGCTTGGTGAGCATGGCAGGGGAAGGATACTGTAAAATCTCCAGCCAGAGGTGGTATTTGCCAATTCTCTGAACTACTCAAAATTTCCGCTACCGGTTCTCCAGAACTGGTCAGAACCTGCTGAATACTACCTCTGATCTAAGCATTTTTTAAACTGTGTACCCCTAAAGGCTATGATTTAGATCCACAATACACTGACCTATTGATCTTTGCAAAAGTAACAATTCCTAAATATGTGGATGTAAATCTCTGAATATAAATGGTGCCAAATGTTCTGTTTGCTTTATAAAATGTGAAAAGAAATATTTGATGGAGTCACATAATGGTTAACACACTGCCTTTATTTCATCTTCTGTAGGAGGTGCACAATCATATACATACAAAGAGAATTTGGAACAAAATCTCCTGAAATAAGTGCTTTCAATTGAAGGCATGGGTGGATTTTATTGTCATGCTTTTGAACCATGCATGGATTAAGTCCAACCAACACTCTTACCTGCTCATCTTCATCCCAGATTCATTCATAATGCAAATTATAGATGTGGTTATTAGATGCCTGTGACAGAACGTTTGAACAAAGTTATTACATAGTGTTTACCATGCAAAACATTACTGCCAAAGTATGATCAGATTTCAAAAAAAAAGAAAGCAAAAAAGTACAGCTTTTTTTTTTTTGCTCAAAAAAATAAGCGGTGGGGGAAGAACAATTGCCTTCAAACTCTCACAGCTTCTGGGCCTCATCTGAGTGAAAGTAGAAACCCAAAGGGAAAAACAGTTTCCAGTAAAGCAACCAAGAATAAAACATTTTTTAAATGAGTAAGTATACAATTGTTTATAAACAGCATAATTTCCTCAATTATCTCACTGTTGGCAGGGAGTACATAAATTGAGTTACAAGACAAAAAAATGCAGTGTTGGTCAGCTCCAGCTGCCTGAACTGTTCCAAGATGAAATACAAAAGGTGAAACTGATCAGGTTCCGCACATACTTGCAAATATATATATATCACATTTACAGAAGAAGAAAAAAGAGGACACATCCATAGCCCCAAGAAAAGAACAGTTCATCCAAGAAGCCAGTCTGAATTTATAGTAGATGCTAGCCATTTTGAGCTTCATTGGAGGCTAAAGACTTGCACAGATGAATCTGATAAGCTTTTTGCTGTAAAGAGGTTCCAGTTACGGCTTTCCTGATACCTACTACCAGAACAGAAATGAGTAATGTTCTCTTTGAATTATAAATTATTTGCATACTTTATGGATGAGTTATGTCTTGGGAACAAGCCAATTACAGATGGCAAAAAGTCTTATAAAACTTTAGCTTTCATCTTTGGGCACAATCAGAAAATGTTAAGCTCCCTTAAGTCCCATAATCAGTGGGACAAGTATTTGCCTGTGTTGGAAGTGGCTAGTTCTCATGGCTTAGGGTATCAAGTTGTTAACTTACAGCTTCCCAGAATTTCTCTATAAAGAAAGAATTGTAAAGCTATTGCATGTGTGAGAGTCCTGGTTTGTATGGCTGGGCATCATCCTTCCACAAAGGAATCTAAGACTACACTCCTCCGACAGCTTTATGGGAGAGTTATTTGCACTTCCATGATACCAACATTGAATTCTTCACATAATGAAGGATTCAGAAAAATCTGGAATAGTTTCAAAAGAGGTCCATGTCCTGTGACTTACTTGCCTCTTTCAATTAACACCTGGAAGAGAGGCTGCTTAGATAAGCTAGCTCTTCACATTTACTCAAACGTCTAACTCTAACCCTAATTAGATAACTATTTCCTTCTTTAATTCTCATTAATATCTAACTTTCTTTGTTTATTCCTAAACTGAGCAACTCTGGAAGTAGAAGAGAAAAGAGAAATTGGAAGGCTATAAAACCACTACCTATCCAAAGGTTTCATATAGAAGTTAAAGAGAGAGAAGGGAGCCCTGAGCCCTGTAGCATCCCACAAAAAGGGATCACAGGATGGACCTCTCACTCTCCATCAATACCAATTGGGACTGCTCACTGAGCATGGAGGTGAACCAGTACAAAACTGTGCCCCTCTTCCCCATCTTCCTGTGTCAATGGTTGATGGTATTGAAAGCTGCATAGATGTCAAGAAAAGCAATTTAATACTAGAAAATCATGTTTCAATATGTGATTGATAGTCAATAAAAGATATAAACATTTTTTGATTGAAGTAGTTGTAGCACAACTCATACTAGATGCATATCTAGCTCTGTTTATTAAACCACTAGTTGCTCTACCCAAATAATAACATTGTAGATTTGTAGATTTTAATCAAATTTGTTTTTACTGTCAAGAAGATAACACCAATGAATGTATATTTCTTCAGATGAGTGGATAAGTAGTGGGGAATGCCTTCTGTATATCTCCTTTTCATCAAATGCAGATGAGTGAGTGGTACAGTGGCCCTCCCAATCAGGAAGCCATGTGTTCAATCCTAGGTAGAGGCAGGGCATGCTGAGAATATATCTGCTGGGAAAAAAAACCTCTGCATTGGCAACAGGAAGGGCATCTGGCCAGTAAACACAGCCCCATTCAATTGCCCAGACTCCACCCTGAAAGGGATTATGGGGTCATTAAAAGAGGATGATGTTGATGATGATCAAATGCAGACAAGGCAGTATCTATTCTGTATTATGGCTTGGATTTATTAATTTGCTGCATGAGAGCCAATAAAGCAAAACTCAGTCCAAGCAAGAGGAAAGAAAGGAAGTGGTTTACCTGCAGATAATACTCTAAATGGAGTTTCGTCATTCATTTCTTCAGACTGATGTATTCAGTTTTGTAAACTGAGCTCAAATAGTACCAGTAAGTCCAAGTATCTTATATTAGTCAATATAATTTCAGGTAGGGCTCTGGCTTAACAGAGATAATGTGTCAGTCTTCCCAGGGTAGACCAGAGTAGGAAACCAAAGTTATGAATATTAGTATCAATTTTATTATAATAAATTTCAGAAATCTGAGTGCACCTCCTTTCTTTTTATCTACAAGAGAATTAGGGAGGGTCAACCCTTAGATGCTTTCTCAAATTACCTTTCTGCCTCAGACTCAAACTTCTTTTATCTGATTGTTGTCTTGTTTGTGGCACTTTCTCAAGGTTACTCTTACAGCTCATTACACATAGTGACCTTGTCACTGGATCATACTTATGGGAAATATTTGGGGTTTCATATTAGAAATTGAAAACTACTGGGCAACCTATGACATTTCTGTGCTGCTCCCTCCCTATTTGTAGAGTATCTTCTGAAAAAAAAAGAGAAACATGACCAACTACATATTAACTACATGATTCATTATATAGTTGGCTTTTAGATGGTTATACACATTGTTAAATTATAGATCAAGTTCTCTTTATAAACCACCAGTTCGCAACTAGCAAATTTCTAAATTTAAATATATAACTTGGAAAAGCATTTTCAGACTGTGGGCATATCAAATAAATGTAATGTTGCAGTTTTGTTTGCTTCTTGTGATACAAAAGTCCTTTCTATTCTATACTCTGGGTGTGTGTGTGTGTGTGTCTGTGTCTGTGTCTGTGTGTGTGTGTGTGTGTGTGTGTGTGTTTAAAAGTAGGAGGATGCAAGAGATTTCTTGTTTATGGGACATATGCTTTAAAGTAACATTTGAACTCCATCTGGTGACCCTCAACACATTCATGTGTTTCAGCTTTCATTTTATATCTAAGTGCTAGTCTGATAAATCACCTGACATGTTAGGTTCAGACACTTGAGTGTGTTTTATAAGCATGGCACCAACAAATAGATAAAATATGGCATAGTTGGAAGGTTTTTGCACCTTCATGATTTAAAAAAAAACTAAACACAAATAAAAAATATCTGTGGGATCAGATAATACATGATCAAATCCTATGTTTTGGTCTAAAGTTGCATCTACATTCACTTACCTGGCAAAGTAATAATGGGTGAGAAAATCATGCTTCTTGTGAATCAGGTAAAAAAATATTGTTAGAAACATTATATTAGATTATTATTATTTATGGCCAGAAAGTGTAGTGCAGTGGTGGGATTCAAAAATTTTTACTGCCGGTTTTCTGGGCGTGGCTTGGTGGGTGTGCCAGGGGAAGAATATATATTGTAAAATCTCCAGTCAGAGGTGGTATTTGCCGGTTTTATGAACTACTCAAAATTTCCACTACCGGTTCTCCAGAACTGGTCAGAACCTGCTGAATATCACCTCTGGTGTAATGATATCACTCAATCATTCTACCATATGACATTGTGATAAGGGATAAGGACAAGAATACAGTAGAGATTGAAAGTGTAGTAGTGGCAAGTGACAACAACATCAGAAAGATGGAGAAGTCTGGAGAAATACCAGGATCTGAAGGAAGAGCTAGATGGAATGTGGAAAATGAAGGCCAAAATGGTGGTAGGGGCACTCGGGTTGTGACTGCTAAACTGGGAGATTGGCTCTAACAGATCCCAGAAATAACATCAGAATTCTTTGTCCAGAAGAGTACAGTATTAGGAACAACTCAGATACTGTATAGAATCTCCAAATTGCCAGGTCTCTGGTAGAAGACCTTAGATTAAGGAAGACAGATACCATTCATAGGTGTGAGAAGGATTATATATCCTTATTTAATCTCACTACCACCAAAAGTTGATAATTTCCTAATTGCTGGTTTATTACACAATTATACAGGCAGATACATTAAATTACTACCTACGTTTATTCTTGCCTTGACACTAAAGAACAGTGTTGATTGGGGAGGAGGGGGAGGGGGGGGCGCTAGGGAATATTGCTATTATGCCTGTAAGATTTGGTGGTTGGCTACATAATTGAGCAATATAATTCTGAAAGATGCAAAACAAGAACTCCAAAAAAAAAAAAAACCTTATAACTTGCAGACAGCAGGTACCCATCCATTCTATAAAGCATGTTATTTTTCCTGTTTCACTGACCTCAGATATTATCAGTGGAAAGAGAAAGAATACATGCAGTGGTAGATTCTTTGTTCTAACCATTTTTCCCATAATCACCCCATCCCATTGATTATACAGTTAAATAGTGAACTTGTAACCCATGATGTCTAGGAACTGGACCATATACCGCTTCCATTTGACATGAAGTTAATAAAATCACAAGTGTATTTCCTTGAAACAGTAGAGTTTCCCCTCTATTAAATTGAGTTAAACTTTTTCTCTTTGGATTTGTGGCTTCAGCAGCTGCAACTGAAACCAGCAATCAGCAAAGCCCTCTGTTTTTATTGGAACTGAAGCGCCTTGTTGAAAATGGATTGGATTACAGGGATCAATCAACAGCAGGTCTCAGAGGCTGATGGAGCAATGCCAACACAGTCATTGCCAAAAACAGAAAAATCCTAAGGCCAGTGACAGGCCCTACTGTGCTGGAAAATTCATTATTTTAGAAAAGGATTGGGGAGATAGAAAGTGGAGTCCATTGAGAAGGAAGGAAGGAAGGAAGGACGGATGGAAGGAAGGAAGGAAGGAAGGAAGGAAGGAAGGAAGGAAGGAAGGAAGGAAGGAAGGAAGGAAGCTTTCTATGATAGCATGATAAAGAAGAAATGTTATTGCATGGCTACCTACCTTCTTGATTAAACAATTGAATGAACAAATCATTTGAACAAATAATCACACTTATATAAACAAGTAATCATACTTATCAGATAGTGATAGGTTGGGAAAATTGCAGTGTTTGGAGTTTGTGGTCTGAAGATTTCCAAGGCACCTGGGTTGGTCTTGAGACATTTGGAGGATCCTCAACTCCCACTGGTTAAAGTTCATATGATTTGTAAGGTTGCTGACCCTGCTTGTCTTTTATTATTAGCTAGTAGTTCCCTGTAGTATGTCCTGAATCTTGAAGCTTTCAATCTGTCATTACCACCAAAAGTTGCTCATTTCATAATTGCTGGCTTATTATACAATTATTCAGGCAGACACATTACATTTTTATATAATTGTTTATTCTTTCCTTGGCACTAAAAGAACTGGTAGTGATTTGGGGAGTACTGTTATTAATGTGCTATTAAAACAATAGCATCTTTTAAGGGCATTTAAAGAATGAATCACAGTAATGTCAAACAGATATTCAGAACAAAATTACATGCTTATACATCTCGTTCTCTTCCATAGTTGATAATTACTTATTGACAGTTGGAATAATTAAAAGAAATGAAGTGTGCATCCTTTCTATTCTTTTCCATCTGATTTTTTGGAATGGAACATTCTACTGGAGGTTTCCCAACTTTGGAAAGATTGATTTCACACCAAAGTATGCATCAGACACGTTAATAGACTTTTAATACAACAATCTCCAGTGACAAAAATACAGTCTAATTTGTCTTATACTAAGAAGAAAATGATAGAAGCAGGAAGAGAAGGTGAATGAGATGATGATGGTTATTATTATTATTGTTGTTGTTGTTGTTGTTGTTGTTATGCTTTTATTTGGATGGTGAAGATTCAGTTTCAACTTACCCCCAGCAAGACAGAATGACTTGGTTCCCTAATTCAGGTGAGATATTATCTTTGACTTTTGCCAGAGTTGCACTTCCTCAAGCTGAGCTGGTGGACAAGTTTGGCCTCCTCCTGGATACATGACAGCTGTACCAGTGATGCTAGGGGGCGGCTTTGCATAAATTCATATAATGTGCCAATTGCCCCCTTTCCTGGAATAGGAAGCCCAGTTCATGATCACTATGCCCTGGTCACTTCCCAATTGGATTATTGCAACATGCTGTACATGGGGCTGTCCTTAAAGTCCAATCAATCCAGAATGTAGCTGAACATATAATCTTGGATATCCCATGGTTTGCCCCTGTTTCACTGCTGGCTTCTGGCTTTCAGATGTAATTCAAGTGGTTGGTTATCTTTAAGTCTTTGAATGGTCAAAGGCCAGAAGATTTCTGGGACTGCCTTTGCCTGAAGGGTATCTGCTCATTCTACTAAGTCTGACAAGATGAGGACACTTCAGGTCTCTTCTCCCCCAGCACTTCAGAAACAAATGTAATTTAAAGCAGGAATTAAATTTCACATTTGCTTGAGATGGATTTGAATTCCCCAGAGCCCTTCTGCATGAGACTGTCTGGATTGTATCAGGTTTCTCCCACTTTCAGATATTTTCTTCAATTTTTCCTAAATAGAGAAAAAACACAGCCAAGAACATTTGGCTCGGGATCTGACTTGGTAACTTGTACTGATGACAATATCCCATCCAGTGCTGGTATACAAATTTTTTTACTATTGGTTCCGTGGGTGTGGCTTGGTGGACATGGTGTGTCTTGGTGGGCATATCTTGGTGGCGTGGCAGGGAAAGGATACTGTAAAATCCCCATTTGCACCCCACTCCAGGGGGAGGATATACTCTAACCATTCCCTCTAACCTGCTTTTCAGCTCTGTTCTCCTATTCAGGGCAACAAAAGAAGACCCAGTCGATCAGGGGGGACTCAGGAGGCAGAGAATAGATGGGGCTGGCCCAGGCAGAGGTGATATTTACCGGTTCTCCAAACTATTCAAAATCTCTGCGACCGGTTCTCCAGAACCTGTCAGAACTGGCTGAATACCACCTCTGATTCCATCCCTGTGTGTTCTTTGTGCCAAGTCCATATCCCCTTTCCTCTAAGTGATGGCATCATGTGGAAGGAGATTACAGTTCTGATTCCAGTTTGGTAATGTGACCTCCAAGACCCCTTCCAATTCTGTTATTCTATTATTTATCACATTAACTGATTCTGATATTCAGGCCAACACCGTCAAAATCACTTTCATGAGCAGAGATAGTCAACGTGAACATTTTTTTTAAAAAATATTCTGCAATCAAGGTAAAGTATTTCATTTATTAAGCTGACATAATCTTCAAATTATAGTCTTCCAAGGAAATATTTCAGTCGATTTACAATTACCCTTGCTTTCCACACTCCAATTTACTTTCCACACTCCAATTATGGGCGAGAAGTGAATCTGAAGACATTCTTTTAGCTTAGTGAAATGCTAGAAGCAGTGCTAGAAGTGAGGGAGCCCTCCCCCACCTCAAAAAATAAAATTAAATCTGGAAATTAAGAAATGATGGATAGCAATGAGCTAATAGAGTATGGCAAAGTTCCCTTAACAGGACAGATATTCCACTTTGGAGACAATGGAAATAAAATTTCACTAAAGAAGCATTAAAGCATGCACAGGTCATTTGGACATCTAGAGATGTGTTTTTTGGATGGGAGGGTGAGAGGTTTGCAAATGTTTCATATACCAAAACATGCCTGCTGAAGTCCAATTATTCCAAAGATGACTCTGCTACAGTCTTTTCTCAGCATTTTCCCCCCTGCTGTTCAATCATGTCTGATTCTCAGGGACTTAGCAACCTTTAAATGTGTTTCACTACATGTTCCATTATTCACCCAGCAGGGCTGTTAGCCTTGTTGGTGTTGCTGCTGTTGGTAATGGCAGTTCTAATTCAAGACAGAGACCCTCAGATGAAAGCTGCCACATACAACAGGGATCTAGTCCTATGCAACCTAAAATGACACACATTAATTTCACAAATGTGGCAGTCCAATGGAACGATCCTGCCATTATTTCAATGCAGAAGTGGTGATTTAATATAGAAACTCGGCATTCAACTCCGTAGTTCATGTTGGTTACTTTAAAAAAAGAATCCCACAAGAATAAAAGAACAATCTTGCTGGATGGTCTGGGTCGTCCATCATTCTACTTCCTGCAGTTGCCAACAGATATATTTTAGGAAACCCATGAGCAGAATAAATTTATTCTTTTTCTCCCACTCTTAAACCATAGCAAACCACTCTATGGAGACTCTCCGTCATCCAGGTCATGGTTCGTCCCAAAGGTGCTTTTTCAAAATGCAACCATTCTGGAGAAACTTCTTAGAAGAGAAGTAAAATGTCTTCAAGGAAAAACAAAGAAAGTCCAGTTACTTTTTGAAAAAGCATCTTGGGAAACCACATTTCCTCTGAAACTGAAAGAAGAATATGCCCCACTGACACTTTGTATACTTAAGGAGACTTGCTCAGAATATATCTCATTAAATTTAATGAGATTTATTCCCAAGTAAGTGTGTTTACAAGCATCGTAATGTCTCAAAAGAACATGGGAACTGCTAAAGTTGAATTCAAAATCTATTGTAGTTAGATATTTTAAAATATGTAGCTGTCCTTGTGTGTTTAATCATTGTAAATCAACTTCTGATCGAAGCATAAGCAAATATAAAGATAAAGATAGGCCTGACTTTTCAAAGCATCTACAAAAGCCTCTTTGCTGAACATAGGCGAGTAGGAAGAATGAATAAAAGCATCCATGATGTGGCAATCTATGAAGGACTAGACAGCTTGGAGAAAATAGAACATGATGCTCTTTGAATATGATGCTCTCCACCATCGTTCTGCCTTTTTGTGCCCCTTTGCCAAAGCTAGGAAGAAGTAGTTTCACCCAATCCTTCTTCTTGTTTCAGTGATGGATCTACTCTTTTCTTCTTCTTTTTCTTTCTTACATTCAAGAGTTGTACTACCACTGCAGGGGAGAAGAAAGATTCGTGTTCCCAATTTAGCTGTGACTAGGATGAACTGTTGTGGAGTAAAAATGGCAGTATGGTAGTATTGCTGTAATCTTCAGCAGATACAACTGGCTCCATAATAGAATTAGAAACAAGATTTTTTTGTTTTGTTTTAGCAGTCTGTGGTCTTGTCTTATCTGAACCAAAATGGAATAGTATTGTGCTGGAAGTATTTTTTTTTTCTCTTTTGCTGTGTGTCTGTGTGCACCAGTGCATATATGCATTTAACCATTCAATCTGATGAAAAAGAAATAGTTGGAACATATCAGATTTCATAAGAGAGAGACAAACAGAGAAATATTGTTCTGTAATTAAACAGGCCTGGGATTTTTATACAGTAATTTTTTTACTATAAGCACCACTATGAGTTGTACTCAGAAACTGACTAAATAGCCAATGCAGCTCGCGAAGTAGATATAGTATCCAATATAGTAGATATAGTATACCAAATATATACCACTTGTAATTACTTGCACAGTTATATTCTGGACCAAATATAGTTTCTGAGTGATCTTTAAGCACAACCTCATGCAAAGCCCAGAATTTACTAGAGCATGAGTGACTGTAAACAGGGTCTATTGGTCCAGGAAAATGAAAAATGGGCACACAAAATGAATCTATGTGACAACTGTGTTAGCTATGGCTGCCAGTTTTTAGTTTCTTTTAATCTGACTTTTATTATTTTTAAAAATAACTCAACATACCTAATATTCCTTTCTCCTCCTATTGTCCCCATAACATCTTTGTGAGGTGAATTGGACTGAGATAGAGTAATTCACTCAAAGTCATCCAGCTGACTTTCATGCCTAAAATAGGATTAGTCTCCTGGTTTGTAACCTAGTCCATATCACATTAAATCGGCTCTATTTTTCATTTCCCATTTGCTCTCCATGCAAGAACTAAGGGTCCAGAGGGATCCATAAATTGTACAAGATGTATTCACCTGTGCTTGGAACCAACTTTATGTTGAAGTTATGTTTCAGATTCATATAAACTAGTCTGAGATTCTCCGCCTTTCTTCATCCCAGAGGTGTCCTAAAGTAGAGGTGTTCAACCTTGGCAACTTTAGGATTTGTCAACTTTAACTCCCAGAATTCCCCAACCAGCCATTGTTGAAGTCCACAAGTCTTAAATTGCCAAGGTTGGATACCCCTACTTAGTGGGTGAAGAAAGGCTGGAAATCTCAGGCCAGCTAAGTCTCACTCATGAAGATAACACCTTATAACTTGCTCTACGGGACATATTAAGCTGGCTGGATTTTCTCATTTCACACCTCCATCATTATTCACTTGCATTCTATTTATTATAAGGGTTTCAACTGGATCATTTGTAAAAGAGAGGCTGAAAGGAAATTACTAGGCTTTTTTAAAATTGCCTCATTAGTATGAAATAGAACCATTTTCTATTTGAGTTTTTCCAACCCATAATTTCCCTTTATTCAGCTAATGCCATGTTGAAAACCATAATCAGAGCATAAACATAGGCTTAGAGATCTGGAAGTCTAAGCAGAGTCTCACACGTTTCTACAACATATCCAATTAAAACCTGTTGCTTGAAATCTTAAATTGCTATTTAAAGTACTTAGACTGTCATGGGTCATATGATATTAAAGTGAGAAGTCAGGTGGTTTTTTTTTAATGAAATCCAAAGCTTTAGGAAGCTTTCTTCAAAAGCAAAAGACACAGAAATGATTCTTAATTGAGAAATTCCTTGAGATACCCATTCTGGACTCTTGAAATTACACAGAGAATTTTTTCCACTAATGAATAGAACAGAACAGAGATGGAAGGGTCCTTGGAAGGCTTCTAGTCTAAGCCCCCTGCTCAAGCTAAGTTGTATTAACAGAGGGATACAGTCAAGATCAAGGGAAGTACTAATACCACTCTATAAAGCCTTAGTAAGACCACACCTAGAGTACTGCATCCAGTTTTGGTCACCACATTATAAAAAAGATGTTGAGACTCAAGAAAAAGTACAGAGAAGAGCAACTAGGATGATGAGGGGACTGGAGGCTAAAACATACAATGAACAGTTGCAGCAACTGGGCTTGGCTAGTCTAATAAAGAGAAGGACCAGGGGAGACATGATAGTGGTCTTCCAATATTTGAGGGGCTGCCACAGAGAGGAAGAAGGGGTCAAGCTATTTTCTAAAGCACCTGTAGGCTGTAAGGACGGGCGGCTTTGGCCTCTCTCTGCCAGACCTGTCGGCCAGGGAAGCAGCACTCCTGTTGCCTCTCCTCCCTGTCCGTGAACGGGTGGGCACTATCATTGCCTTGGGCAGCCTCTCCCAGTGGCCCTTTTGGGTTCAGGCTTTGAGGGACTTGGGAAGGAAGCCAAGCTTGAGTTGGCCCGGCTCTTTCGGTTGGCAGGTGGGTGCGCACCTGCAGCTCACTTTCCCAGCTCTGCCCAGCCTGCACAACTCTGGTGGGATGAGCAGAGGGTCTGGCGGGGAGGTGCTCGCTGCCTTGGCGAGAACTCTGCCGCCGGGCAGGAGGGCCTGCCTGTCAGCTGCGCTGGGCGCCCCAGGAGAAGCTTTTTGCGCTCTGCCCGGCGCCAGGCAGAGATGGCAGCTGGGTGCTTCTCCCTGGGTGAGCCGATCCTGCGCTGTGGCCCTGAGAGATTTGCCTCCCCATGTGGGGTTGGGCTGCTCTCTTGGGCAGGGGAGTCTTCGTCGTACCGGTAGTAGGGCATCGTTTTTAAAAGAATTGGCTTTGCCTTCAAAGGTAAAGGGAAGGCAGCGACAGGAGCGCCTGAAGCCGAGTGTCTCCACCGGGCTCCGGTTGCAGGGAAGAGCCCTGGCTGGCCGCGCATGGCTGTGCCAAATGCCGCGGTGTTGCTTTAAATGCCGTGGCAGCATGGGGAGAAAGGAAAGCAACGGCGGAAGGTCTCCCAATGCGAAGTGCCCCACCAACGCCGAGGTCAATGCAGACAGAACCATATCCGGGTATGCAACAAAAGTACTTCCTAACGGCCAGCCCCCCCCCACCATTCCCCATTTTGCATGTTTAATATAGGCCTTAATTTAGGGGGAGGGGCTTAATTTGATTTTATGCCTATAAAGCATGCTGGGACTTCCTATTGGGGGAGGCCGTATTGTTGGAGAAACACGGTATCATTTTACTCCTAATTCTTCTTTTCTTTAGCCTAGCCAAATCCAGATCCTGCAGCCATTCTTCTTATGTTTTAGTCTCCAGGCCTTTGACTATCTTAGTTGCTCTTAATTATGAGGGCAATTTAAAAAAAACAACCCTACTATCACAAAACTTGTTTACCTCCCTTCAGACTCTTGTTGTTATCACCCACCAAACTTATGAGTTTCCAGTGACCAAATTTCTCATTTAACATGGCCACTGCTGAGAAACTTGGACATTAAAACAGAGGGCGATATTTTGAGAATTAAAAACAATGTAAAATGGCTGAAGTTTACCATCAGGACTTCACCCATTTTACACTGATTTTAATTCTGTTTTAACTTCTAATTTTAACTTCTAACTTTTATCTTCTTTAATTTAACTAAAAATCGATTTTAAATTCCAAATGAAAACATAGCTAAACAGAATCTAAATTGTTTTACTTGTTGTCAACATCATTTCCCTTTAATGCACCTAAACATACCTATGACATAAAGTGAAATCTTAATCAGGTCATTTTGAAGGAAAGAGAAGAAAAATGTTCTCTCTTCACCATAACTGTAATATTTGCTGTTTATTTATCTTTCAGGCAATTATGGATTCATGATCAAAATGTTGCACCCCATAAGGGCAGTAGATAGTGCAAGGATTATCTAATGTGTTGTTCAGAAGGCATCTTTGAATTCATTGTTTAATTTTAATGGTAACTGCTTTTTCCTCCTTTATTAAGATTTGCTAGTAGCTGCCAATATTCCATATTCTCTATGGAAAATGGGGATCAAATAGAGAAAATACAAGTCTATGTGATTCTCTCTGTGAGTGTCCAAATAGGTTCATAGTGGCTATATTAGTGGCTTTACTTACAATTTCTTTGTAACTAAACTTTTAGGTAACTAAAGCTAAAGGTCAATATTGCAATTAGGCATTCATTCACAGGAAATGAAGTCTAGACCAGGCCACCCATGGTGTAGTTATCAGTCTTACTATACTCTGCCATCAATTCAAATGCATGGAAACACCTTTGAACTTGATAGATCTTTTGTTGTTTCCACCGGGAGTCATTTTCTGAGATGAAAAAAAAACCCCTTCTCCAGTTTTCATCATACAAAGGAAAGGATGGCGATGAAGCAGCTCTAGGGCCTAGCGAATAAAAGCAGCATCTTTTGCTTTCAGCTTCTCTGTAGGTTATCATGTCTATCCAGTTCAACTCTCCCTTTTGTGAAATGATAATCGCTGGAATAGATGAGAAATAAATGCAATCAAGGTGGATGGTCTTTTTTTCTTTGTTTACCACAGAGTTCAGGGAGATCTCATCTCTGCCATTGTTCTCTTTTGAAACTGGGACTTATCTATTCCCATCTTTTTATTAAGAAAAGTCCACATGAGGTGGGCTCGTGGGGTTTAACCACACGGTAGGGGATCTGGCATAATCCTGTTGGAGCTCCATTTATTTTCATAAGTGATGCCCCCCCCCCAGAGGCAACATTCAAAAATTTGTAATTGTAATGGAGAATGCAGCTGTCAGTCACAGTTTGCTCCTGAGCTTCAAGCTGTGTCCATGTGTGTGGGGGTAAGGAGATAGAAGATTGGATGTGACTAGTGCAGGTAAACAAACACCAGTAAAGAAAGGTCTTTTAACCTTAAAGACATTATCAGGGGAGAGATTAAATCAGGTGTCTGAATGTATTTGATCACACTGCTCTGAGACATCATGCCTGGTGTGGCCCTGAATTTATCTTTGGGATGTTGTGTTTTTCATTGACGTGCCATGACGAACAGGCCAGCCAACTGCTCACAAATCTGACCAGAAGATAAATGAGTTCCAAATCAAGGACTCTGTTGAGAAGAAATCTTATCATTAGACTGATTTGTTTTATCTCTTAAGTTCTTATCTCTGTCCATGGGCCTGTACAGTTTGACCTAAAGCACAGGGTGTGTTAATTCAGGATGCCCCTTGTTCTTTGAAGAGATTACTTGCTGCTGGTCATGTTAGTAGTGTAAAGCTAGACAAACCAAAATAAAGATAAATGAAGAGTTTGTGTTGCTGAGGAAAAGTACCCTAAATCTACACAGAGCTAATGGTTTCTACCATATTTGTCCTATTTTAGCACTTCTAAGAAAGACACAGTTTACTCTTGGTATTACATTTCTAATTTAGTTTTGCAGATATCTAAAAGATCATTAAACTGCCATTTATATAGAAGCATACTTGAATTTGGAAGTGAGAAGACACCAAGCCTAGTAGTAGCTATCAAAATGATAAAGACCCAAATGTGGTATTGTAATATAGTTTTTTGCTGTGACTTTACTATCACAGTTCCTCCTTTTGAGGGTGAGGAATTTTCTCCTATGAAAACATACTTTAAATCTAAACAAATTCCCACATTCCAGGGCTTTGGGAATAATTGAAAGTGCCTTCAACATGAAACTGCTTCTTGTGACCTGGCCCTAATTAATTTAGAAAGAATCTGAAAGCAAGATTTCTCCAATGTAAAGAAAATAATAAAAACTGTACAAAATCAAATCTTATTTATAAAGTGAAACAAACAGAATAAAATAAGGATTATAGATATAAAATCAAAAAGATTCCCACCCCCCACTTTTATTTACATGTTCTGTGTCTCCTCCTGAACGCAAGGCATCATGCAAACTACTGTCTTCTCCATTTTTTTCCCAACAGCATCATGTGGTTGGCCTGAGAAGAAGAGATTGGTTAAATGTTATTCATTAAACTTCATCAGCTGAGAATGAACTTGAACTTTGGTCTTTATGGCCCTAACTACTATAATCTCTCAAAAGTAAATATGGAAATAGATGGCAATATAGTTAGTACGGTTCAAAGTCATCCAGTGAGATTTCAGTCCTATGTCATATGCTGAGATATTATATATACTGAGATAATTTTGTTGTATATGCTTCACAATGTCATAAAAATAAATATGGGTCCCCAAACTATTCAAGCTGAAATCAAATGTCTACAATCATTACCTGAAATGATAGACAATTTATTTATGTGTTTGTTTAGTTATCCATCCATCCATCCATTTATTCATTCAATTGAATAAATGGGTAGAGAATCACTTGGTTGACTGGGCAGGTACAGAAACACTTTTACATTCTTACACTTCTACAATTGTAAAACAATTTAGAAAGCATTAAAAGAATAAAAAATATCCACAAAATAAACGAATACACAGCAGCCATGATGATTAATCAACTAACAGTAATGCCAAATAATGGGGCCCTTAACACATTCTGCACCTCAGGCCTGGATACATAGCTAAGTTTTTAAAGCTTTGGGAAAAGCCATCAGAATTGGGGCCATTCTAATCTCCAAGAGGATAATATTCCATAAAACAGGGGTGACAGCAGAAAAAGTCTGTCTTTTAGTTTCTGCCAGTCGACACTCTTTAGTGATGACATCTGCAGCATGCCCAATCTGTTAGATTGCATAGGACATGTAGAAACTATTGGAAAAAGATGGTTTCCTCAGTTAATCTGGTCCTGAGCCATGTAGGACAATCAGTACATTGAATTGTACCCAGCAGCTAGTACAGATCACGGCTACTCCATAGTGATGTTACATGTACCCTATAACTGTCATCAATTGTTTCCTATGTAGCCTCATTTTGCACCAGTTGTAGTTTCCAAATGCTCTTCATGGGCAGCCCCAGGGAGAGCACATTACAGTAATCTAAGTAGGAGACTAAAGGGATATGGGTAAAGGTAAGCAGGAAACCCCAACTCAGGTCCGGCAATGGACATCACTGGAGCACTGCCTAAAGGTGTGTAAAGAGTCTCCTAATCACAGCCCTTACCTGTCATTCAAGCAGGAGCTGTGAGTTTAGGAGGACCCCAGATTGATCACCAGGCTTCTATGGGGTAGTGCTACCCCTCCCAGAACTAGACATGGAAGAACCTTATCTCCAGAAGACCCAAATACCTACAGCTTCTCCATCTTGCTAGCATTAATTTGGAGCCTGTTTCACCCCATCCTACCAGGTGGGGGCTACATCTCCACTCAAACTCTTCCCAGATCATCTTGCATGATATAGCCCATACCACCTCCACAGATTGTGCTTTAATCTGGAGTTTAATGTAGAATGAATATGAGCGATTTTATCCACTATATATGCAGCATATTCCTCACAGTAATGCTTTAGGTGAACTTCAGTATTATTCCCTCTGAAGAGTGACCAGATAGCTCAAAACGGGCCACCGGGTGACTATTGGCAGATGCAAAAAGGGCAGAAAAATAATTATATTTTATTACTCTTACTGCTATGAGGTAGGGCCTAATAGTGTCTCTAGCTCATGCCCTGCTATTTTCATTCCTTATCTTTCACCAGTAGCACTCTAAGCATTTCTTGGCCTGTTTAAGTCCCCTCAATTCCGTTATTCACTCTTTATTACAAGAGAATTGTTATAATTTGTTTATTTAATTTCTGGGGATTTAACTTCCAATTTTACCTCATGATGGAAAGTAGAAACAAATTAATCTGTACTGGGTGCAGAAAGTGCAAGTCCTTAAATTGCACTCAGAAGCCAACTGGTGCAGTTCCCAAATCAGTAAGGTCAGCTTACTGATTTCAAGATATACTTATCAAGATATACTTATCATTGCTTGAGCTATTACATTTTACATCATCTGCAGCTTCCAGCTGTTCTTCAAGAGCATCCCATATAAACCATATTAAAATGGTGCAAGCAGGAGAAAAATAGGCATGAGCAACTGTGAGAAAATCTTCCTGCACAAGATGTAGCTGAAAAAGCCTCCTAGCCAAAGCTTTTACCATCTTCAAATAGGAACTTTGAATTTAGGATAACTCTCAAATTGTGGACCATCTCTAAGCAGGGTATATAATCCTGTTCAGAGTGAAAAATAACATTTCCTTGGAATCAGTATGTCCACAAATATAAAGGTGCTCCATCTTGTAGACCTTCAGTAAGAGTTTGTTGTTCTCCATCCAAACTTTGATAGACACCAGACACTATGGATAGCTTCATATTATCAGTTTATTGATGACAGTAGATCCTATGCTGGTACAGGATACCTCCACCTTAAGTGGCTTCATGTAGATGTCATAAAAGAATGGAGACAACCCTGAGGTACTCCATTAAGAGATCTTTGGGAAGAACATTTGTTCCCTATCAGCACCATCTGAAACCAACACTTCAAGAAACAGGAGAGCCACTGCAAAACATTATTCTTCAACCTTTGCTCAAAGATGGTTCAGAAGAATAGCACTGATGGATGGCATTGTTAGCCACCAAGATATCCCAGGAGATTATATTTACATAACCCTAGCCTCTCCAAAGGCCACCTATGAGCTCAACCAATAGATTTTGTTGCTGTATCCCAGCCTGATTGTCAGGGGTACAAATAATCCACTTTGTCTAGGGTACCTTTGCACCCATAAGACCACTACTTTGTCTGCAACCTCTAAAAAGATAAAAAGGAACCTTGGAGTCTTTCTATAATTATCTAAGAGCATCAAGAGTGAATGAAGTTTTCTTGAGCAGAGAACATACCACAACATTCCTTCAGAGATAAGAGCAATACTTCCTTGCTCTTGTCTCAAAAATTACAGCACATTAGAAAATAAGGGGTGGGAGGTACTTTGGACATAAAACAACAGAATGTAAGAGGTGGGAGGTACTTTCTTCCCAATGCAGGAATCTCATATTAAAAGATGTTATATCCCCAACATCAAGCCTGTTTAAACAGAATTGGAAGGAAGCTCCCATTGCTGCAGTATCTCATATAATAAATATAAGTTGGTGAATAGCTAGAAATTATTACCCAAAGTTCAGTGCTTAGAAAAAGGCAATACTGTGCTAAAGCCACTGTTATGTCCTTGGGGCTGACACCAGTTCCCCATCAGGTCCGCAATTCTTACGGGGGCGTTCTTAGTCCCCATTGGCTGGCTCCCTTCGACAGTCGGCTATAAAAGCCGGCTGCTAGGTTGAGCCAGCTGCTGTTCGCTGGTAGGTCTGCTGTTAGCTGCAGACGTGACAGCCCCCTTTATTCCCATGAATAAAGTGTGTGTTATGACTGAAGCTCTGGTGTGGCCTCCCTTCTTTCCGAACTTAACATTGGCGACGAAGGTGGGATCTGGCCAGCCAGCAGCTATACAAGAGCTGAAAATCATGAATCTGAAGCGCTGAACCGTAGCCGCGACGTTGAGAGCTCGGTCAGCCATTTGAGAGGAAATCGAAGCGGAGCGTGTAGCCGCTCAAGATCACAAACTAGCTGCAAGAGAGTGGGCACTGAGAGCCTCAGCAGCCCAACAACAAACTTGCCAGAATTGCGTGTAGCGAAGCTCCAGCGCGACGCTCACGACCGCTAAATCCAGGTGCGAGATTTAAATCGCTGTCAGCGCGCAGCTGCAGCATCACCGCCTCGCCCTTGTAAGGGCGCGAAATTTAAACGGACGTCAGTTATAGCGTCTGTTCCAGCCGCCAAGGGCTGCGGAGAGCGAGAAAACCCAGAGAGATTCCACGAGCTGAATCACCAGACCGAATTGCACTGCGAGCGCAGCTGCTACCTGTACAACCCAGAGAGAACTCAGAAGCTGAACACTTGTTAACAGCACTACAAACTGTAGCTGCTACCCTTTCCAGGGCCTGTATTCCCAGTGAGACTTATTTTACCTGCCGAAAGCTGAACCAGTCATGAATGCAAATCCGGCGTTCCAGCCATTCAAACCAGACGAAGATAAATGGGACTCTTATAAAAACCGTTTTAACCATTATATTGATGCTGTGGGTCTGGCTGACGCTACAGACAACAAAAAGAAGTCTTTCTTCCTGAGCTACTGCGGGGCCACCGTATTTGACACAGCAACAGCACTGTTCGCCCCAAGAGAACTCAAAAATGTCCCATGGTCTGAGCTACTGGAGACTCTCTCCAATCATTATTCGCCAAAACCGTCACAGATCGCGAGACGCTTCGCCTTTCGCATGAGGAAGCAAGCGGAGGGAGAAACCATAAACCAATATATGGCAGCCCTCAGAACCGCAGCCCTGCACTGTGAATTTAAAGGCTACCTTGATGACATGCTCCTGGACCAACTTGTCTGCGGGGTCAAGGATGCAAGACTACAGAGGCGGTTGTTGGCAAGGAAGGACCTCAATCTAGCACAAGCCATCGAGGAAGCCCTGGCTGCAGAATTGGCAATACAATCAGCGGCTGAAATACAGGGAAGCACCCCCAAAGGTAATCCAGTCACTGTACATTCTGAGGAGGCAGTGAACGAAGAAGAGCCCATCGAGCAATCTGAAGTGCACCGTCTCAAACCATTTAAGCAGCCACAGGTAGGAACTAGACCGAGAGAAGGCAACGTACCTAGGCACACCCGCTGTGCCTCTCCTGTGGGGGTCCCCATGCCAGAGCAACGTGCAGGTTCAAAAGTGCCACCTGCAACAACTGCAGCAGAAGAGGACACATTGCTAGGGTGTGCCAGGCAGCGCACGTGGCTCCACAAAAGCCACCATCTTACGCCCCCTCGGGGCCATCCAGGCAAGTAGAAAACTGTTTTACATGCTATCAAGCTAACCATACCTTCTTAACACCCAATAAAATTAAACTCTCCATTCATTTAGAAGGTAAACCCTGCCTAATGGAGGTCGATACCGGGTCAGCGCTCTCGATTATTTCATGGAGCACGCTCAAGAAGATACGTCCCAGCCTGTCCAGGAAACAGCTGCAGAAGAGTCGCCTATCCTTACGAGACTACCAAGGGAAGAACATTCCAGTAATCGGAACAGGCAAGTTCCTAGTCAAATTCAGAACCTTTAAAGGACACCTGCCATTAGTGGTAGTTGATGGTGCCCTTCCTAGTCTTTTGGGGTTGGATTGGTTCCCCTCTCTTGGCCTTAACTTAACGGGGGTTCATGCTGTCTCGTCCTCTGACACCGACTCACTATTCTCTGATTACGCTGACATTTTCAGTGATGAATTGGGGTGCTACAAGGGCACACCTATTTCTTTCTCAGTGGACCCCCAGGCAGTTCCCATCCGTTTGAAACCGCGGAGAGTGCCATTCGCTCTGCGTTCTAAGCTGGATGCGGAACTAGACAAATTGTTAAAACAAGGGGTCATCGAACCCACGGATTTCGCTAAGTGGGAGACACCTATTGTCACACCCCTCAAAAAAGATGGTAGTATAAGGATGTGTTCAGATTACAAGACCACAATAAATCGCTATTTACAGACTAGCGCATACCCAGTGCCAGTAATTCAGCATTTACTGCACACATTCGAACCCGGAAAGATATTCGCCAAATTGGATATGTCTCAGGCTTACCAACAGTTTCCTGTAGACAACCAAACGGCCGAATTGCAAACCATTGTTACCCATAGAGGGGCTTTCCGATGCAAGCGCCTCCAATTTGGTGTGAGTGTCGCCCCGGGCATATTCCAGTCGTTAATGGAACGGATCCTACAGGGCCTCCCTGGCGTGGTTCCGTACTTTGATGACATCTTGGTTTCCGCCCGGGACAAAACACAGCTTTTCCTCAGAGTTAGAGGGGTGTTGGACAGATTCAGACAGCATGGCCTCAAACTAAAAAAAGAAAAATGCACCATAGCCACTAAACAGGTGGACTTTCTCGGTACCGAATAGACGCCTCTGGCATCCACCGGTAGAATCAAAGGTTAAAGCCATTCACGAAGCGCCCACACCGTCGTCCAAACCAGAACTACAAGCCTTCCTAGGCCTGCTGAACTTCTATGCATCATTTCTGCCGCACAAGGCATCAGTGGCAGAACCACTACATAGACTCTTAGATAAAAATGTTCCATGGCACTGGGGGCCCAAAGAGGAATACGCTTTCAGGGCAGTCAAGTCACTCCTCACTTCAGACGCTGTACTGATCCAATTCAACCAGAACCTACCGCTAGTTTTGGCAGCAGATGCCTCGCCTTTCGGAATTGGGGCCGTATTAAGTCATAGACTACCCAACGGGTCCGAAGCCCCCATTGCGTTCTTCTCTAGAACATTTTCAACGACAGAACGCAACTATAGCCAAATCGACAAAGAGGCCCTAGCTGCCGTAGCAGCTGTTAAAAAATTTCATGAATTTCTATTTGGGCACAACTTCGAACTGGTTACAGACCACAAACCGTTGTTGGGGCTGCTCTCCGGAGAAAAGCAAACACCACAAGTCTTGTCGCCCCGAATGACAAGATGGACTTTATTCCTGGCAGCATATTCATACAAGTTAGTGCACCGTCCAGGAAAAAATCTCAGCCATGCAGACGCCCTCAGCCGCTGCCCGCTACCAACGCCTGTGGAGGATCCGGCCCCAGTCTACACCATCTTTGACACCAGTGAGTTCAGAATTCCAATCACTGCGAGAGACATTGCCTTCCAATCCAGGAAGGACAAACTGATCGCCCAGGTCCTGGACTGGGTACGGAGGGGGTGGCCGGGCAGTAACCCTTCTAACGAATTTTCACCCTTTAAAGTCCGCCAGCAGGAACTTTCCAGTTTACAGGGTTGTCTGCTGTGGGGGACCAGAGTTGTCATTCCAGAATCACTACACAGACCCGTCCTGAAGGCATTACACGAAGGGCACCCCGACATTGTACGAATGAAGGCGTTGGCACGGAGCTATGTATGGTGGCCGGGCACGGACGACGAAATTGCAAAATGGGTAAGCTCCTGCCGTCCCTGTCAAGAATCCCGGCCAGCGCCCCCAGTAACCCCTCCCACCAAATGGGAAAACACCAACGCACCATGGTCCCGTCTACATGTTGACCTGGCCGGCCCATTCCATGGCAAAACATTCCTAATAGTAGTAGACTCATTTTCTAAATGGATCGATGTGGCACTCCTACTATCAACCACCACACGAGCAGTCGCCCAAGCACTGACTCGTTTGTTCATCACACACGGTCTCCCAGACACCATTGTGTCGGATAACGGTCCTCAATTTACGTCCACAGACTTCAGCCGGTATGTCACCAACCTAGGCATCCGGCACATCCTAACGGCTCCCTTTCACCCCTCGAGCAATGGGTTGGCCGAACGAGCAGTCAGAACAACCAAGGAGGCCCTCGCCAGGTTCTCCCAAGATGACTGGCATTCCAGACTCTCTAAATTCCTTATAAGCCAACACTCGACCCCGTGCACGGTCACAAACAAGTCACCGGCAGAGCTACTGATGGGCAGACGCTTAAGGACAATACTAGACAGGCTGCACCCTCACTATTGCCCAGATACACCCATTGGGTCTAACAGTAGGGTCAGGAGTTTTGTCTTACAGGATCAAGTCTTCACCAGAAACTACGCGGGAGACCCGTTGTGGGTACTGGGCAGGATCGTGGCCATCACGGGGCCCAGGTCGTACCACGTCCAGTTAGAAGACGGGCGCATTTGGCGAAGGCACCTGGATCAGTTGAGGAGCCGGCAGAACGAGCATGCCACCACCGACCCAGAGACCACAGCAACATTCCAGGCACCGCATCCGGCACCCAGCTGGGACACTCAGAGTAACCTGCCTCCACCAACCGAACTGAGGGAGCAGACGGCTGACCGTGACAATCCCACAGAATCAACATCCATCCCCAGCAGCTCCCCTACCGCACCGGGAGACCGCAGTGACTCGACAACCCGGCCGGCGACCGGCGAGCAAGGTCGGGTGGCTGGACAGCTACCAAGGGACCAAATCCCCGCTGTCCCGAACTCTGTGCCACCCGCTCCAACACCCGAACTAAGACGATCAGAGCGGCAACACAAACCGCCTTCATACCTTAAAGACTACTCATGTTCGTATCTGGGGGGAAGGGGTGTTATGTCCTTGGGGCTGACACCAGTTCCCCATCAGGTCCGCAATTCTTATGGGGGCGTTCTTAGTCCCCATTGGCTGGCTCCCTTCGACAGTCGGCTATAAAAGCCGGCTGCTAGGTTGAGCCAGCTGCTGTTCGCTGGTAGGTCTGCTGTTAGCTGCAGACGCGACAGCCCCCTTTATTCCCATGAATAAAGTGTGTGTTATGACTGAAGCTCTGGTGTGGCCTCCCTTCTTTCCGAACTTAACAGCCACAGTGCTGATGATCTAGTGGAGGAGGTAGGTATGTTTAAAAAGGAACTGGAATGGATGACTGTAGAGTCTAGTTAAAATTACTAGCAAATCTGTTTAGAAACATGGTGCCAAGAGGTGGTGGGATTCAAATTTTTTTACTACTGGTTCTGTGGGCATGGCTTGGTGGACATGGCAGGAGAAGGATACTGTAAAATCTCCAGTCAGAGGTGGTATTTGGCGGTTCTCCGAACTACTCAAAATTTCTGCTACCGGTTCTCCAGAACTGGTCAGAACCTGCTGAATACCACCTCTGGTGCCAAGGCATGGAAGTTTTGTATCTTATTATTTGATGTCACGATAACTGTATAGGTCTGCTCATTTAGCTAGGAAAACAGCAGGTCCTTCCTCATAAAGGTGTAACCCCTACTCTTCTGCAATTATAACATATTTTCATAAAAAGCTGTTAGCTATGAGTCATACAAATAGCAGCGAAAGTACATTTTTGTTTTCTAACTAGAAATATGTATTTTCCTTGCCTCTTTTACACTAGATACTTTGAAATGAACCAAAATAGCAGCTCTGAGATAAAAATAATGAGGGCAAGGATAGGGTAAGTATGCTTTCTTATTGCTACTTTATCTCATTTTGTTTCTATAAGAGCAGTCAAAAATGTTGAGACGTGAACCCAACTGTTGGGCACAAGTCCAAGTAATTCACATAGAACCCCAAAGTAGTTTATAACTTTCTTTCAAGTTCTACAAATAAAAGGTGCCAACATAAAAAGAATCACATTTTTCTTTGAAATACTGTAATCATACAGTACATTGGATCCATGGCAAGAATAAAAGTTCAGAAGTCTGTGTTTTAGAAGAAATAGCAAACTATGGTCTACTTTTTTGAGATGTTAAGGTTCTAAAGATTTGATCTTTTCTTTTTCTTTTGTTTTCTTCTCTCTTTTCTTCTCTTTTCTTTCTTTTTGTTTCTTTTGACCACAATGTCTGAACAAAATTCCAAAAATTTCACCAACATTTCCTTTGGCTTTTGACCAGAATGAACTTGAAATGAACTCTCATTTGAGATCCAGGAGCTGACTAAGCAAGAATTGATGGATATTTCAATATTCTTAATAGTAAAGCAAGTTTCTTGAGTTGAGAACAGATGGAGATGGTAGCAGACGTAATCATGCACTCCATTGCCTCTTCCCTCAATATCTAACTACAGCAACCTAATTTTATGTAATGCAGAATAGGAACTGTTTGGCCATTCAAATGCTGCTGAATTGCAGTCTTCTAGCAGCTCTGGTATTGGTTTTGTTGCCTGGGACCCAAGGTCCCCATCCTGGTATAATGAGAGTTGATGGTGGTTGAGATACTTGTAGTTAAATGAGGGTTTGGGAAAGTTACACAGGGACTCAAATGTTAGCTTGAGGTCAATTCAAGGTTGAATATTTTTAACACTTTGTAAACTGCTAGTCTTGCAACATATACATTATTTTATTGTTATATGAATGGATAATCTACCCAGTTAGTTTCACAGTCTAAGTGGTGAAAAGTTAATAATCCACTAATAATTAATCATTTAGTTATTATTGATCAATTAATAATTATTATCTGTTCACAACAATATGAAGTCACAGCTGCCAGTTCTTGACTGGTGTTGACCTTAATATGCATTGAGTTCTTTCCAAGAACAGAAGATATCATAATGTATCTCTGTGTGTGTGTGTGTGTGTTTGTGTATGTACACACACACACACATACACACACACACACACACACATATATATACACACACATACAGAGAGGGGGGTAGAGAGAAAGATCAAAGGCCTTTTGTAAGTATCTGTTAGCAAGAATTAAGTCCTATATAGCTGACCATCAGACACTGGAATTTGTGAAGGAATGAAAGAAATAAAAGTAGTTGAGGAAATATGAATAGGATACGATGTCACATTGCTTATACAGAAAAAGAGAAAGTAAAAGTTCTTCTATTTCATGCATTATAACTTGCTTTAAAGAATATTTTCATGCATGCCAGTGGCATGGCCTGACCACAAGAGTTTTAAACTTTAACAAGGATTTCTTTTGAACAAGTTTCAAAAGTTGGAGGAGTCAGTGAGGATTTCAAAAATAACAGTTCAACAAGCAAAATATTTTTCCAATATGTTTTATTATTTACTCTAAATTTTCTGCATAGTGAATAATTAACCTTTGAAACAATTCTTTAAACTCAATTTTCTTATGATGTCTTAGTGTTAAAAGTTCAGGGATTACCACATCAAAGACATAAAATCTGGGGATTTTCAGGACAAATGGTAAAGAGAGGGCTTAAATGTTTGTGTTAAAATGGAAAAATGATGGACCATTATTAACTAGATCTTGCTTTTAGACGAACTGTTTCTTCCCAGTTCATTAAGAAAGTATCATTTAATATCTACTCTCTTCCTTCCAAAATCCGTAATCACAAAGTGAATTTGTATTCGGAATATTGCCCTCAAGTAAATGCTGACATTCTCTCAACACATTTTTCTCATATATATTTTAATAGTAGTAATTAAAACCTTCTTGGGCAACTTATAAAATTATCTTACATTTCTGGCAAACTGTCACATTTCCCCCTGGTACCTAATGAATACCGACATTTATGTAGAATGTATCTGGGCTTCATTTACAAAACACTTTGAATAAAATTAGTCTTCACTAGGAATTAATCACAACTTTGGAAGGCATTTGCCTCAAGGGGCTGACTGATCTCAGTCATTAACTCAAATCCTTAATCCATAGTTTACATATCAGTCATGCATATTTTTAAAACATAACAAGACTGATATTTCAGAGTCATAGATATTAAATGGTTCACTGTTTCCTGTTCATTGTCAACCAGTCTTCTATCATTTATATTACAGATAGAAATCCTAGGTGAAGGCAGGGGTTAAAATATCAAGAATATGATTGATTGAAAAGTTCAACACCTGGTTAACAGATGGAAAATAAGTACATATGTTATACTGATAAGGTGGCACTTCATGCTTGCAAATTCAAATAATTTTTTAAGAAAGCTAAGGTACTTGGTATTTTGGAAAAAGAAAAAAACCTTTAAATTGGTTGAGGAAACTCAATAAAACAATGTTTCCAAGAAAACAATACACAATGTAAACAACTAATTACATTCCTTTAACTCTAGGGTGGACCAGATGCTGGGCTGATCATTCATTATTTTATTAGATGTCAACCAGTGTCTTAGTCTCCTCAGCCAGATGTCTCAGTTCAGAGGAAACTATTTTCTCCATCACAATATCAAATTAGAAAATCCATACCCATATTTACAAATCAAACCATAACTATATACAATAAAGAAATTACTTACTTATTTAAAACAGACGTGCACGTTGCCTCAGTTAATTTTGAAACTGAAATATGACTAAAACTACTAACACAATTTAGTAGATTTAATCATATTTCCTCTACTAATGGAATCACATCTATTAGCCTTCAAATCTCATCCCAAGTGTGAGAGAGATACATTACATTTTTTTGACAAAATATTACATTTGGTTTAATTTTCTACCCAAATTTCACCTCATTCGGTGAAGAAATATTTTGACATTTCCAGACCATCAGCTTTTCCTCAATCAAGCCTGTTGACCTCATATTGAAAGAACTTGTAATCACCACAATATAGACACATACACTTGAGTGTGTATGTGTATGTGTGTGTGTATTTGTATGTATGTGTATGTATAAAGATGTATATATGCATAATTTCATGGTATTCTGATTGCATGTCTATTTTATTAAGGAGAAACTGGAGGAAAAAAAGGAAAGAAAAAAGGAATGTACCAAAGAGCTGCTCTCAGAAATCAGTCATACTCATTCTTGTTCTGGTGTCTAAGTCTTAGTTCCACATCAAACAACTTGTACTATCTTTTTAGCTGCAGATTTGTGGAGGAATCCATAGAGGCCTTAAAATTAAAGCCTCTTTTCTGAGGCCTGCATTGGCATTTAAAAGTAGAATGTTAAACCCTTCCAAGATAAGGTGTAGCTTATGGTCCCCAACATATGGCTGCTTGGTAATCCAGTTTTACAGATATCACACATACACACAAACTCACACCCAATCTCCACCTCCTAAATGTTCAGACTTTAGCCTGCTTGGTGCCACTGAATCCTCACCACCACCACCACTGAGGGTTTTTTCATTGCTTTTGAATGGGCTGATTTAAAGAAAGAGGTATCAGTTTCACACAGTAAGAAGAGAAAAGCAAAAGGAAATAATTAACCCAGCCTGTTTGCTATCTTCTCTTAATCTAATCTCATCCAATTTTACCCCATGAAATTAATGAGTATGTGCTCTGCACTAATTTACCATCTGCACTTCAAGTATGTTGAAACATTTGTGCCTGAGTGTCCAGCTTTGGATTCTAAAAAAAGACTTTTGGGGCAAAGAGGAATGAAAAGTAAGAGTGAAATATGGGCTGGCTTTTATGGCGGCATTTGAGGAATTGGATAATTAATCCAAGTTCTGAGAGTTATTATCCCAAAGTTATTGAGCTTGACAAGTCTGTTTCTGGACATATCTAATCCTGAATGAATTGCTATTAAGTCCTTGACTTACGACCCCAATTGAGCCCAACATTTAGATCATTAAGTGAGACCTTTGTTAAATGAGTCAAGCATCTGATCATGTGATCATGGGGATGCTGCAAATGTTGTAACTGTGAAAAACAGTCCTATGTCGTATTTTTCAATTCTGTTGTAACTTTGAATGGTCACTAAACAAATTGTTGTAAGTGGAGGTCTACCTGTAATTCACTGAGATAGCCAGTGCATTTTCTCAGCATCAGTCATACTTCTCCTAACATGACTTTGGTGCCTTGAAAGTTATGCCCTTCACCATTTTCATCTTTGTCCCTTTTCCATTTCTTTGGGAAATGTTGTGATAACAGAGATATTCTTTGTCTGCAGATTTGTTTCTTCAACTCTAAATAGTCCAAATCTGGAAGGAAGAAGAAGAAGAAGAAGGAGGAGGAGGAGGAGGAGGAGGAGGAGGAGGAGGAGGAGGAGGAGGAGGAGGAGGAGGAGGGGCAAGTTAGAAGAATCACCTGCTTGATGGTTTGGAATTCTAAGAGTGGTAGTCCAATATTTCCAGTGAGAAATATTGGAACAGCTGTTACATTCCAGCACTTCTAACGTTTTAATCTAATCTTCTGTCATAACCATAGGTTGCCTGTAATTTCAGACTGTTTGGAGTCAACCCAATCTCAGTTGGCCATTTGGAGTTAACCCAATCTCAACAGGGCATTCAGAGACACATTAACAGAACTTTGCAGAAAATCAGTGATGATGTTGTGACTTACCTGTAATGGAATGTAAGAAAGACCTTGGAAAACTGGGCAAAGAAACACTGCCAAGGGAATAGTTAGAGAAGAGGCAGTATAGCTCACAGATGGTTAGTGAATCAGGCAAGAGACTCAGAAGAGGCCCTGCCTAGTTTCTTGGACAGTAAAAGAGACAAGAAATGTATTCTCAGGCTTGCCAAATCCTGTCAATATAGCTTTACAATAAGATAGAATTAGCTCCTCTGGTTGTGATTCCTATCTGGTTTACCCTCCAAGGCTAACATCACCCAATTTCCAATGATGGTCTAGATTCTGACCAGCAATTCAAAACACTGCTTCATAGCCATTTTCCTCTCACAGTTCCCTCACAGATCAATATTTTGATATGGTTCAATAATGATCCAAGAACTTATGATAAATCGTCTTCCATCCTAGAAGTCAAATAGTTCAGAAATCTTATTTTGTTTGCCCAAATGCCTCTCCCAGACTGTGTATCTTTTTTCCCAAGGGGATAATTGTTTTAATGCTGTACTGGTTAAGAAATTGGATGAGGACTGAGGAGACCATGTTTCAAGTCTACTTTCAGTCAGGAAAGCTCACTGAGTGGCTTTGTGCCACTCATCTCTCTCAGTTCATAAGGTTATTCTTGTAAGGAAGATGGGGAGATGGAATACTACATATATTCATGGAGAAAGGTGTGATATCACTCAAAAATATACATACATACCAAGCAGCATCTTTATTATTCAGTCAACGTCATTAGAAAAACATGGACATTCACTGAGTAGAACTCTGACCTTAGTCTCTGAGGAGACTAATTGGTGTTTTGCCCATTAAAACTGCTTTTTTAATTTATCTTTTGTATTCTATAAAATCATGCAAGAAGCAAGGAGAATCTATTTTATAACATTCAGTGAGACCAAGAATATCTAGTTGAAATCATTTTCCAAGCAACAATCTCTGCATCTACTTTATCTTCTTTAAGTGATATGCAATTACCTTTCCTTTATTCTTCCTCTTTTCACAATAAACACGTTTTTATATGTAGTATGTTGGTTATATTGTTTTAAAGGAACATTCTTTTAAAAGCTATTCACTTATTAAGCAAGACTGCACTGTCATTCTCTTGCATTTCAAGATATACCCATGATAAATGAAATTGTTTTCTTCTAGGCCCAGGAAGTCACATTCCAAGTTCCTTCCTTTCCATTATTGTGGGACAAGATGAAGGGCAAAAGGATAGGGAATCTGTAGTTCGGTAGACTAAAGCGGGGGTCTCCAACCTTAGCAACTTTAAGACTTGTGGACTTAACTCCCAGAATTCCTCAGCCAGCTTTGCCAAGGTTGGAGACCCCTGGACTAAAGCATTTTAGAAGGATCAGCCTCATTTACAGCAGCCTATTGCCATTATGATTCCTGTTTCATTGGGAAACTCTGAACAGGGGAGTCCTCCACAGTGGTTTTAATTATCTCTTTGGTCAGCTCATAGCAGAGACAAGCTCTTGCATCCAAGGCCTGAAGAAAAGGCAGAGCTAGGTTGGTAAAGCAGCCACAATATAAGACAGTAAAAACATCCTTAAAACCATTGTGATTTCCTAGTTGAGGCCATGCCATAAAGCTAGAGTGCCAGTTCTGTGGGAAGAATGGCTGAATACATAGACTATATCTGAGGATGCAGATGTTATTCAACAGCAGGCTTAAGAACCTTCTAAGGCCAGAAAAGAAATATGCTGGTATAAGACGCACCCTTATCAGTCCAGCTAACTAATGACCTGCTACATGTCATGTATAAAGAATATATTAATGCTTGCATAAATATTTTCCTAATGTCTGCTCAGCTAATGTCCCCTTGGCAAATAACCAGGGGATAGTAAATGACACTCACATTTCTGTTTATTTAAGGTTTACTTTCCCTTGTTGTGTTTTATTTGAGCCATCATGTTCAAGGGGCAGCTCCAGCGGGTGGTGAAGCAGATTCTTGTAAAACAATCTTTGTTTTCTTTGCAGAAAATCAAAGCTGTTTATATGACATGATTTCACTGCCATGACAGTAGATTATTTTGGGTGACTCTAAAATGTTTCAACTGTAGCCAAGCAGTAGCAAAATTGAGGAGGAAGGCGGGAAAAACTGCAGCGAGAAATAGACTTGTCTGTTATTTGGTTGTCCTGGTTTTATAAAGCAGTCGTAAAAGTTTTCCACTCTCCCTTCTTGTTCATATCCCCTTTGAGCTATACTATTACCTCAGTTTCTTTTATTCAGCTTACTGGGGATCTTCCATTAAACACATGATTTACCCCTCTGTTAAAGAAGAACTGAATAAGAATCCTGCATGGTTTTATTTCCTCTTTCCAAGCTGAGAACCAAAATGAAACTCCACAGGACAATTCAATCCTCAGGTAGAATAGAGGAAATCTAAAGTTACACTGCCTAGATTCAAAACAGGCATGTGGTCCAAGACATCTCTGAGAAGATGCAGCATAAAACAAGCTTTGGTTTATATTCTTTGGGAAAGAGCCAAGCGGTTCCAGCCACTCTAGCCTGCACTGATGGTTTTCCAGTGAAAAATGAATTGCATTAAAGTTCAAGAAAGTTTGCAGAGATGCCGTGGGATTTTGCAAGCTGAATGTTGAAAGTGTCAAAACTCATCATTTTGCAAATAACTGTGTACACCATGGGAACTTCATGTGGCTATGACAAGGGGGAGTAATTAGCTTTTTAAGATTAAAAATATCAAAAAACAATATGCATCATTATAAAAAGGCCATTCTTTCTGTCTGTGATTTTTAAAAATGGTATATTCTGCTAACAAAATGAAACATAGCCCAGTTTCAACTGTTTTGCAGAAACAATGTTGTTTATCAAGATTATGTGGGTGCTAGATCAGAAGGTGGGGGCGTCTATGCTTTCTTTCATATGATTTTGATTAACCAAGGGCCACCATTGATAGAGTAATAACACAATGTTCTAATATAATTGGGCCAGGCTGGGATTTCCAATAGGCTAAACTATGTATGTTTAATTCTCCACCTTCCTATTCCTTACCTTGATTAAGAAGCAACATAACCAGTATTATTGTTATAGTAAACCAAATAGCACAATCATTAGGACCTGATCTAATTAGGGACTTAGAAATGTTCAGGAGTTTTGTATTTTTGAATATACATTTCATATATGATTGGTTTCTGTTTAAACCTTAAAATCAACATATGTGTCAGGGTTTCAAGTAACTGTCACAATATGTAAATTAGGGATGAAACCAGCAGGCATGATTGTATTTTAATTTATGATTCTCTGTGTGACTTTTTGAAATATAAAGTTCGGTATGATATTAATTATGACAAAAACAAAATTCTCCTCAATTTTTATGGACTTATCTGTTTCCTAAATCATATCCTAAATCTTGTTGGATGTGTTCAGTGATATGGCTAAGATGAGGAGCAGTGATGGGATTCAAATTTTTTTTACTACCGGTTCTGTGGGCGGAGCTTGGTGGACATGACAGAGAAGATACTGTAAAATCTCCAGTCATAGGTGGTATTTGCCAGTTCTCCGAACTACTCAAAATTTCCATTACTGGTTCTCCAGAACTGGTCAGAACCTGCTGAATACCACCTCTGGTGAGGAGGTTATCTACCTAGCCCAGTCTGCTTCAGGGATATTACCTGTTAAATTGTCAAACATATTATAACTAAGTCAAAAATTGCTTGGAGAAGCTGGGTTATCCAGAAAAGAAAAGAAAAAATAAAACAGGAAGGACAGCCCAAAGCAAGTCTGGCATGGATCAGGCTTTGCATGCATAGGCATAGTCAAACCTCTGAATGGATCATGCTTTGGAAACAGCCAGCTTGTCCAGGCACAGCAGGGGGAAAAATGATTGAGTTTATCTTACTTTTAATCATATTAAAATATTGAGACTGAAGCACCTAGTAAAGGTTTTAACTTCCATTGATTCTTTTTAAATATAATTTCATTGTGCATGCTCCTGGCTTCTGGATGAATTTTTCTCCCAAAGTTTTATATATATGCTTGTCTATTCAGTAAAATCTGTGACAAAATTTGGAACAAAATTATATTATATTAAGCCAGTTCTGCTAGAGTGAAATGTAGCCAGTGAGCTGAGAATTGCAGCTGCTCTTAACTAATAAAGCCTTTACAGTTGTTTTATTATTTGTGTGTCATATCATCAATATTACAAAAAAAGGAGGGGTAAATAGGGAGAAATGTTTTTTCTAAACATTTACCATCAGTAGTCAAGAGGTTTCAAGTGATTTCTTCTTTTATTTTCAGTTCTTTGAGTGAAGCAATCAGGCTAAAAACTTTCTAACACTTTATTATTAAGAAATGCTATCTAGCGCTAAAAGAATTTTTCCTGCCAGTCTTACATTCTAAAACCTCAAGGGTTTCTATTGAATTTCCATTGAATCAAATGTTATTATTAAAAAAAGATAATATGTGAAATCAAGACATTGAAAAAAGTGAATCCTATTTGAAATGTTATAGTTCATGGCAGCATAAAATATAAGAAACTCTTTAACTTATTGGCATTGTGTTTTTTATCTTTGTTAGAAGATAAAATACATTTTAAAGACACGTGCATATGTCTTGATTATTAGCTGCTTTGATATTTCTCATTATGAAGGGTTAAGATGATGAATTATTGCTGGAACCATTTGTTGTTTAATTAAGATAACATCCTTGAACAAAAATATTTAACTTGACAGATATATGGAATACAATTTCTTATCAAAGTCAACAAAGGATTGTGATTATTGTAATACAAAACATCTGGGAGTCCAGGATTACCTATTAGTTAGCTAAGAGATAAAATTATTGAGTTAAATGGGTTTATTCTGCCCAATGAATCCAATCAACACTTTGTACAGGATTTAACATTAAAGTATTTCTGATAATTTTCTATCCAAGAAAGAGAAGATAACTTCTTCCCTAAGTTACTCTTTCAACATACTCTTTACTTTAAAATATTTTTGCTTAACATTAATGTGGAATCTATCTCTCTTTTAAGACAGCATTCTGGGTGTTTGTCACTAGCTTATAGTCACAATTATTCTTAAATGTGTACTCCACAAATATTAGAGAGGTAGCAATTGTAGGTATAATCCATGCAGGGAAGCACTCTGTTGTATGGAGTTCATACAGGGGTGGGATCCAACCGGTGTAACTATCAGTTCGGTAGCTATGTGTCGTGCGTGCATGCAATTAACAAACTGCTGAGCTACCCGGACAGCTGAGCAGCGCTGTGCACAAGTGTGCAGCATTTGAAAAAGCACTTTTTTCCTGCTTTTTCAACTGCAGTTGTGCCACGCAAAGCAGCTGAGGGTGAAAAAGCAGGAAATAAAGGACAGGTAAGAGCCCTGGTCAGCGGATGGGCCAAAACAGCACCAGACACAGAACCGGTTCTGTATGTGCTGCTCTTCAGAGCTACCGGTTCTACAGAGCCAGACAGAACTGGTAGAATCCCACCTCTGAGTTCATGCTATTCAACTCTTTGAGATGCTCCATGCCACTCTGATTGCCACCTTTGATACACCTGGAAACCAGAACAAACTTTTGAACATCTGCATATAACTTCAGGAATACCTTCTGAGAGGCTATATTACTTCTCACACAGCTTTTCTAGGTCACATCACTTGAGGCACTGCAGGAGCTAATCATTGTCTTGAAAGTTCTCGTTGCTCTAACAAATATTAAATGGAACAAAACATCTTTATTTATAGTCAACATTGTCTCTCACTCATATTAAACTTATAAAGTAAATCATAAGCTACTTGTAGTAGCTGGCCTTTATTTCAAAAGGTTTGATGGCATGTTAACAATTCCCTTCATTCAGAAATTTGTTTGATGATGATAGCCAAAGAATTCAGTGGGAATGGCCTTCTTTCATCCATAGGCACAGTAACAGCATTGGCCAAACTTCTCTGACTGGCTGCATTTTAATTCATAATTAGGAAATCCCCCAAATTCATGCCATTTCTCAAGCTAACTAGAAATTTCTATCAGAGTGAGAAGCAAGAGCTGAAGACAGAAGCCTGAAGATGATGAATGAGACTTCATCGAAACGTTGCCTAGATACTTCGAATCTTACGCGGGAGAAAACCCGAACAACCAAAGATCCACATACAAATACCGCGAGAACCTCAGAAAATATATATATATATATATATATATAAATATAAATATATATATATATAAATATATATAAATATATAAATATATAAATATATAAATATATATATAAATATATATATATATATATATATATATATATATATATATATATATATATATATATATATATATATATGGATCTTTGGTTGTTCGGGTTTTCTCCCACGTAAGATTCTTGTTCTCTGTCTCAGAGAACAAGAAAACGGCAAAGCCCTCCTCCCATATATAAAAGGCACCACAGACAAAATCAGCAAAATCCTCCAAAAACACAACATTAAAACAGCATTCTGCACAAACAGAAAAATATCCACCATCCTAAGAAACCCCAAAGACAAAATCGAATTAGAAAACCAAGGAGTATATGAAATCCCCTGCACTGCCTGCCCCGCCACATACATTGGACAAACGAACAGAAGAATAAGTGCACGTATTGAAGAACATAAGAACTCAATCAAAAAAGAAGAAACGACCTCTTCCCTGGTCCAACACCTCAAAACCACAGAACATGAGATTGACTTTAAAAATACCAGAACCATCGCCAAAACCAAACACTTCAAAAGCAGAATAATCAGAGAAGCCATAGAGATAGAAAAACGCCCACACAGCATGAACAAACGAGATGACACCTCCCGCCTTCCAGCCATTTGGAAACCCGCCCTCATGAACAGACAAGTACCTAACATGAAGAATGACACCAGACCCACACCCATGAGAGCCACACAAGATGCCACCACCACACTTCCATGTAGAAAACAGACTCACATCCACTCAGAAGATGACACACGACCACAGACCAGAAGCTGCACTGCAGCTGCATCACTACCCACCTCAAACCCCTCCGAGCCATATACAAAGCAAACCGACACCCACTATGAAGATGCAGCACGACCACGAACTCGAAGCCAAACAGCAAGATCACAGCTCACCAACTCAAATCCCCCAGCAACTAAGACTAACCTGAGCACAACCAAGCCCCCACCTTAACAGAACATGCCTCCAGCCAATCAGAACACGGCCAACCCTCCAACCAATCAGAACACAGCCAAACCCCCTACCAATGAGAACACACCCCCACCCAATCAGAACACAGCCAAGCCCCCACCCAATCAAGTCCCACCCCCACTAGCAGTTAAAAGGAAGAAGCAGCTGCAATCTCACATCAGTCTGAGAAGCAAGAGCCGAAGACAGAAGCCTGAAGATGATGAATGAGACTTCATCGAAACGTTGCCTAGATACTTCGAATCTTACGTGGGAGAAAACCCGAACAACCAAATATATATATATATATATATATATATATATATATATATATATATATATATATATATATATATATACACACACACACACACACACACACACACACACACACATAAATAATATCATTTTTAATTAATGAGAATCATGTAAGGTGGGGGTGTCAAACTCGATTTCATTGAGGGCCATGTCAGGGTTGTGTTTGACTTCAGAGGACCAGTGGGATGAGCATGGCCATAGTGGGCATGACATAGGACTCATGTTGGAGGTACCTGTGGTAGCCACATACTAATGCAGGACTTGAGATCCTCACTCACTCTCATTATATCCTTCCTCCCTTAATTCATTCATTCCTTCATTCATCATTCCTTCATTCTTCATTCCTTCATTCTTCTTTCTTCCCCTCTTATTTTTCCTTCCTTGTTCTCTTCTCATCTTTCTTTTTCTTTGTCTTTCCTCTTTCCCTTTCTCCTTTCCTGTCCCTTCTTGCATCCTCAAATGCAAAAGGGGTAACATTTCTAATTTTGTTTTGTTTTTAGTTTATTTTGATAGCCTGCTGCCAGCAAAAACGAAGCCCAGGGTGGCCATGCACAGCCCCCTGTGCCCCATTTTGCTGGCAGAGGGCTGCAGGAGGCTGTTGTGGCTGAAAACTTTCACTGGCAGAGGCATGGAGGGCCAGTCCTTTGCTGTTTCCACACAGGCCACCTGGGCAAGATCTAACCACCCCGCAGACCAGATCTGGCCCCCAGGCCTGCATTTGACACCCCTGATGTAAGGCATACCAAGGTTTTAAAATAGTTTTTTAAGATGTCTATAACAATGTCCATATTTTTGAAGAGGGAGGTAGAAAGTGTTTGAATGTAATCTGTAAGCCATCCTGTGACTGTTCTATATTTGAATTAAGCCATATGATGCTTTCCAAACAACACCTAAGGAAGTAACACCTCCCTAATCATTTTGACTATTACTCATTGTAATAATTTTCATGGGTGGCAGGAAACTAAATTCCAGTTTGCACCTTCTTCTTATAATAGTGGGGTTGATTTTAGCATTGAATCACAGTATGGAACAACCTTCTTTTGTAAAAAAAAAACAAAATCCCTAAAGGATAGCTGCCAAAGGAAATAAAATGAATACTGGGGGAGACCATAATAAAGCAAAGACTCAACTTGAAACAGGAAAAAAATGTAATATCCAATTCAATATATAGCAATCACCCTCTGGCAACCTTATTTGCCAAGTAATTATGAGTTCTTTTCCATTCTCCCCCTTCCCTGCACTATAATTTAAATATGCTTACATCCTTTTTACTCAAAAGTTGTAAAATGAAAGGTTGACAGACTTGTACTTCTCTTTATGAATGCCTTATTTTAAAACTGTTAGTATTCCCACAAATAAGGCAGCAGTTGCAAATGTGTAAAGCTCTTGGAGAAGGGAGACATCATAGAATATAGCTATCCTATTATGTTAGTCATGATACTTTAGCTAGTAGCAGAAATCAGCACTTAAAGGGAGGGGGAAACGCTTATCAAGATGCATCCGAAAGAATAAAGTCCTAAATCCCACCGAAATCCCAGCAAGGCTTACTGTAGCATTTTATAGTATAGCCTTGGCTCCATAATAACTGGATCAATGAAATATGTTACTGAAACACTATGATTCATGTGCTACCAGAGAGAAAGAGAATAAAATTCCTCAAAGGCTTACATTTAACAGACCCAGTCATGTATATAATTAAATAAACTGCACCCAGTGAGTTGTATTGTATAGCACTTACAACAAGTCAACTGATCTATTTTTGCGTATCTGGTCTTCCAAGAAAGAAATATGAAAACAAAGAGAGGCTGAATAGCAAACTTGGGGATTCACTGTCAAAACCTGGCATTCCTGAAGTCAAATCTCAAACAACAATTTGTTGTAATGATTGAGTCACACTTATTGTTTCCTATCTTGGATGAGTGATATTGTAGGATGAGTGATGGATGAGTGATGTTGTAGGCTTTGCCAGTAGGTTTTGGGGTGCAGGGTCTCACAGTATGTTAGGAACTTTGGGGTGGTTCCAGTGATAATTTTTGACATAATTAGTGTATTGTCAAAACCATTGATAAAATTAAAGCTGAATTAAGCATGTTGAGGAAAGAGGGTCTATTAATTACATTGAGATTGAAATATTTAAATAATTGATGGGTGTTTTCTGATAGCTACTTAGAAGGAAACTAATGTCTTCTGGAATATAATGTTTGAAATGCCAATCAGCTTGGATGATCAGTATGGAAAACGGTCTGGTTTGGTTCTGCACCCCAACAGGACAGACGCAGACTTCAGAGGATAATTAGGACTGCAGAAAAAACAATTACCAGCAACCTCCCTTCCATCAAGGACTTGTTTACTGCACAAGTCAAAAAGAGGGCTGTGAAAATATTTACAGACCCCTCACATCCTGGACATAAACTGTTTCAACTCCTTCCCTCAAAACGATGCTATAGAGCACTGCACACCAGAACAACTAGATATAGGACAATTTTCCCCAAATGCCATCACTCTGCTAAACAAATAATTCCCTCAATACTGTTCAACTATTTACAAAGTCTTCATTACTATTACTGTTAATCTTCTCATCACTCCTTATCACCCATCCCCTCCCACTTGTGACTGCATGACTGCACCTTTTTTGCTTGTATCCTTATGATTTATATTGACTGTTTCCTAGTATGATTTGATTGCTTATTGTACCTTATGACTATTATTAAGTGTTGTACCTTATGATTCTTGACTCTTAATGAATGTATCTTTTCTTTTATGTATACTGAGAGCATTTGCACCAAGACAAATTCCTTGTGTGTCTAATCACACTTGGCCAATAAAGAATTCTATTCCATTCTATTCTATTCTAAAATGTTGACCTGATTTATTACTGTGTCTAAGTCTAGTTTAAATTATTGGTTAGCAGCTAGCAGTTATCTTTCAATTCCATAAATTGTTAAGGAATCAAAACATAAAAATGAAGTATAATTGATAGCAGGATTGCATTGTAGTATCAAAGATACAGAGCCATTCCTATCAGAATGGGACAGCAATAAATATCATTCCAGACAAGCATGCAAGAAATAACATGCTGGAAGCTATTGTATCATTTTCTTATTTAATCATGTCAGTGTAGGAAAATGTGTTCTGAAATCCCACACTAGTATTTTCAAACTTCGGAGCTCCTCTGTCATGCGGCTAATGGTGCATATTTGCAAAATAAATTACTAAAAGCTGTTCTGTACTTATTTCTAGAACTGACACCAGATGGCACTGTAAGGACAAGCATCAACGAAGTGGTGAAGAACAATTTCCTTGTATTCATACCTGGAAGACATTATGTCAGTGAGAATACATCACAATACATCTTTAAGATTCTTGCCGTAGTTAGTGTATTAATATTTCATTCACAAATGCAAGCTGATGCAGATTTTAGCTGTCACCTGAGCAAAGCTGCCCTATGTATTTTGACTGGTACTTCTCTTTGTTAATATTTTATGCTAAAACTTTCAGTATCACAAATAAAATCAGTTACAATTGGAGAAGAGAGACATCATAGCAATATAGTTCAGTGGTGGGATTCAAAAACTTTTACTACCGGTTCTGTGCGTGTGGCTTGGTGGGAGTGGCCATGTGACTGGGTGGAAATGGCTTTCTCTTTTTTTGCAGTCCCCACCCATTTTTGGGAGTTTCCTAGCCTCAGAGGAGCCTCTGGGGGGCGTTTTTGCTCCCCTAAGGCTCCTCTGGGGCTCTGGAAGGCAAAAATGGAGGGGGGCTGAGCTCCTCCCTCCATTTTTTGCCTGGACCTCAGCAAGGGGAATCACAGCACAGCTGATTGTCAGGAGGAGAAAAAAAGAAATACCTTAGGCGAATGTCAGGCAGGCGGGCGGGGTGAGCGAGCATCGGGCGGGAGGGCGACTGGGTGGGGGGGCGTGGCCAGCCAGAACTTACTACTGGTTTGGGAACCCATGCCAAATTCTTGCTACCGGTTCGCCCGATCCGGTGTGAACCGGCTAAATACCACTACTGATATAGTTAAACTCAGTGGTGGGATTCAAATTTTTTTACTACTGGTTCTGTGGCATGGCTTGGTGGGCATGGCAGAAGAAGGATACTGTAAAATCTCCAGTCAGAGGTGGTATTTGCCAGCTCTCTGAACTACTTAAAATTTCTGCTACCAGTTCTCCAGAACTGGTCAGAACCTGCTGAATACCACCTCTGGTTATCCTGTTATATAGTCATGATATTTGCATGTTGTATGATGTAGTCATAGTACATGCCAACTTTATTCTTAGCAAATTAAATTAAGTCCCTTCTAGAAATTATTTCTAAATTTACGTTTATACATATAAATCAATAAAAAGTACATTTTACAAAATTTTATACATTACTTCTTTGTTAATGTTTTCCTCTTTTGAAAACTAGCTACTTTCATTTTTTCCCCTAATAAACAAGTTAGTGAATTAGTTGTAATATAGTAAAATTTCTATACCATTCCAGTTGGCCAGATAATAGGGCAGGATAGAAAAACATACCCTTGCAGATGGTATCTTGTGACACATCTTGTTCTCCCAAACATTTCAAAATCTGTAAAAGCTTATATTAATCACCAGTGACTCAATTATTAATCATTATTTTGGAGGCTGATTTGACTTGATTCTGTTCATGCCACCTTGGGAAGTCTTGTGAAATTTAGTGGGATTTACTCCTACATAATTGTGTAGAAGATTCATGTTAGATTATAGAAACAATCTTTGTGTCAAATGTTAGATAGTTTGTGATCCAGAAAATAGCAGCTGCTTTGATCAGGTTTAATCACGTTAATTTAGTAATTCTAAACAGCTATAAATATTATGTAAGGATGCAGATGCACATCATTGTTAAGGACATGAATAACAAGAAATCATGTGTAGACATAACTTTTTCTTCCAACTTTGGGTTTAGTGCAAGAAACTGGAAATGACAAGTTATTCTAATTTAATCTTTTAGAATAAATACAACTGTAACATGAAAATAGGCCTACACACACACACACACATACACACACACACACACGAAACAATTTGGCAGAATAAATACTCCTTCATTTGTCAGTTCAAGAATGTAGAGTTTTTAATTAATAATGGAAGGAAGATGCCCTTCTTTATACTAATTTATTTGCTTTGATATTATAACTCCACGCATGGAAAGACCTTTGGTAGTAGAGTGATTGAAAGAGTTAATTAAAGGAAGATTTGTGAGTTTCACAAGTACATTTTCTAGCCAGTGAGAGAGGATATTCTGGTGGTCTAAACCAGACCTGTAAAACTGGTGGCTCACGGGCTGGATAGGTCACATGTAGGCCACGCCCTCCCCAGCTCCACAAAGGCAAATAAGTCATGATATGCTGATACAAGTTTGACACCCATGGTCGAAGCCAACAGAGCTTCTCCAATGTTCTTCAAGAAAATGTTTCTGGAAATCAATGAATGAATAACTGAACAGATGAAGCTTTGTGAAGATTTTTCACATGTAAATTTAATACAGAATTTCATAGGTCTGTACTGTTTACTTTTATTTATAATAAATGTAAACAAGCAACACAGAGTTTGAATAATCTATCACCTGTGAGTAGAAATAAAACACCTCAACTTTAAATAGAGCTCAATCAAACACAGCAGTAATTTAATTAGAGATGTAATAAATTCTTCATACTTGAAACCTTTAACTTGAAACTTTTAAATCATAACTGGATGTCTTTTAACTTCTAGCCTAAAATTACTGGATTCCATTTGAGAACCATTGGGTGAAACACTAAGTTATTGAAGGCCAAATATTCCTCATTAAAAAGAATTCCCTGAAGTCCTAAAAATCGATTTACAACTGACAGAGAGATTGCTTGTATCAGAAAGCTATCATACTTGCTTCAATTCAGACCCTCAAAATATGCAGACATGAAATGCCCCTGTTGCTTTCTATAGAACTGATAATGGAATGTTTCCCATTTTCACTGATCTGTTTTCTATCTCACTGTTGTAGAGCTCTACCGATACATTGCATTTTTTGTTTGCCCTAATAGACATCTGAAAAGATTAGTGACAATTGATGGTTAAATAGTGATGTCCTTGTCTTAGCTATTGGCAGCTCAGACCATGTCTGAGCTAAGAAGCTAGGGAGATTAGTGCTAGGATGGGAGCTCTCCAAGGAATTCTACAACTGCAGGTTAAAATTAGGATGTCCGCAAAGAAATAAATAAAAAGTCAAAACATCTACTACAATCATGTGATCAGTGTCACATTGTTCTTATGTGTATTGTGATGTAAAATGATTATAGATCTTTCTAGATACTCAGTGGACTCTATAATGATGATGATGAAGAAGACGTATTAATTCTGGATTCGGTTAGGGGATTTAACTAACCTTCTCCAACTTGGCATCTTCAGTTTAGTCTAGGAATGTGACAGAATTGTAGCCAATTGTTCATGCAACTAAAGAGGAAAACTTTTTAAACCTGGAGGATTAATTATATTTCATTTTATTATAATGAAGGGCATATTAAATTAAGTGCTTTGAAGCGGTTTTTTAAAAATTCCATGTCTCTAAAACACTAAGCCAGTTTAAAAACTCCAAATTTTTCAAGAGAATAAAACATTGGTATGAATAATTCATTTAAAAGTTGTATAACTTATGCAATTGTTGATATAATTTTGAATTTGTTTTTATAATGGTGTAATATTGTATTGCGCAAAACCAAGGAAGTATTTGGATCTGAGGCTATATTTAATGGGAATGGCCATAACCTTGTCTAGATAAAAAAAGAGAAATGGAAGGGATATTAGTTTGAGATCATAACTTAGCATTGAAGTGCTGGTATCCTTTGACCTCAGCTAATTAGACGTAAAAGAAACTAAAGCTGCATTGTTATCTTGACAGCCTTGAAACTATGAATTATCCTGAGCAAAAGCTCTCAGATGCATCTTCCTGATGGCGCTTTTTTACACTGAAATGAAATCAGTGTGAAGACTTTCTAGGAGCTGATTGTAGAACAATGATTGTCTCAACCATTATACATTTACTTAAAAGTCAGCCCACTGAATTCAATGGGATTTGTTTCTGCTTATACAAAGATTTATTTGTTAGCTTTTATATGGCTTCCCAATCAATATGTGATTCTGGGTAGCTAACATTCAATAAAATAACTATGATAATAATGAAAAACAAATTAAAAGAATAATGGACATATGGAGAAAAACTCAACTCAACCAACAGTTACTATATTGTACCGTGGTGCAGAGCATGAGAGAATATATAAAATACAAAATATTTTGAGGTTACAGAATCTAAAATCTGAATGTCCATTCTTTCCAAATGTTCAAAGCTCAGAATAAAAGCTATTCTGAAAGGGTTTGTCCCAAGTTCAGAACAAAACTTACTGGCAATATTCCAAACTTATGACAAGATGGGTCTATTTTATGTGTTCTAAGAGTTGCGAGTTGTGTGATTTGCTTGATGTTTTTACATTCATATTTGATTAGTCTGGTTTTAGAGTGTTGGGTTTTGGCAACATAACACTGGAAATAAAAGCACTGGGTCTATTGATGATGAACTTAAATGTTTCCTTTGGAAGAGTCAATGCATTGTCAGTTGTGTTGATTTTTGAGAGCTATTTCCAGGCATGCTGGATTCATAACATTAAAAAATGTGCAGTGCCTATTGCATATTAAGAAAAGCTCCGCTTAAGCCTAGCATAACCAGAAAAAAATGCTGACGTAGTATTATTAATAATAATTGCTGTTATTCAAGGAGTCTGTTGAAGTAAAGCCAAGTGGTTATTGCCGCTTTTTGTACTGAATTAATTGTGCTCTCATGCTGCAAAATCATGTTTCAAACTTTTTTCCCATTGCTTTGAGAATTGTAAAATATTTTCCTTTTTAAAAATCATCCCATAGACCAGGGGTCTCCAACCTTGGCAACTTTAAGACTCGTGGACTTCAACTCCCAGAGGTCCCTGCCATAGACAATATTTTTCTGGTGTGTTGATAAGCTACCACCTAAGCAGGCAGGCAGGTAGATTGGTGGGCAGGTGACAGGAAACGAGAGGAGAAACGGGGAAGGGAAAGGAAAGGAAAGGAAAGGAAAGGAAAGGAAAGGAAAGGAAAGGAAAGGAAAGGAAAGGAAAGGAAAGGAAAGGAAAGGAAAGTTCTATGTTTCTATGATTTCCAGTGGTCAATATTTTGAGTGCTTTTCTGGGTGAACCCAGAACACATACAGAACTATTTCCACCATAACACAGTGAACATGAAACCTTTCAATGGCATATTCTAAGTGGAGCTATTGATTCTAACTTTATTCTAGAATAAAGTTGACCACTCTTGGCAGTCACACAAAAAATATGAGTATTCAGCAAAATTAGTTTTGAGTCAGCCCTGTCAAATTCTGCTATTAATTCCTAACTTAAAATGGAATTACCTGTCAAAGTAATGATGTATCTTAACAACTTTGATTTAGATTTAACAACCTATAACAACCTGTTTTCTCATGAAAGGGGCCAGATATACACTGTATTGGCAAAAAAAAATGTTGATACAGCCTCTTATATTGGGCAAACTTGCTAATTCCTGGAATGTAACTAATGGCATAAACCTTTAGGGTCAATTTTAGTTTATTTAGAGTCACAGTATCAAGACAATAAAACCAGATTTTTCTATCGCTTAGCTACTCTGATATAAACTGGAGGGCACTCTAAAAAGCAATTATTTAATTATATGTATTGATATAAAGAAAGAGTCAAAATTATACATTTGAACAAAAAGTATTATTCCTCCTAAACATTAAGTTCTATGAATGAATATTCTGTTTTTCTTTCTTGACACTATTTTGATTTGCCATTGAACCAGATCTGATTAAATTCCAGCTTTAGATGTGGCAGCTCCCATGTCTCTGTTGATGCTTTTCAAAGGTCTACAACTAGCATCACTTGTTTTACTGCTCTTCCCATCAGGATCTTTGCTGTAGAAGACAGACCCAAAGGCTATTGACAGCTGATTCAAGGATGCATTGTGCTTGACCGCACACCCACTTCCAAGACAATTTGGCAAATTATCAGCAGAGCAATTTATTTTGTGGTTAAAGAACCCATTTCTGTAAATCAGCTGCAAATGAATTCCAAAACTAGTCCAGCCCACTGCTCAAAGATGCTGTACCATTTCAGACAAGGCTCAAGTCTCAAGTGGTGATGCTCCCACAACTTCCGAGGGCAAGCTGTTCCATTGGTTGATTGTCCTCACTGTCAGAAAGTTTCTCCTTATTTCCAGGTTAAATCTCTCCTTCTCTTCTTAAAAACTTCCTGTAATGACCCACAACTTCTGAAGGCAAGCTGTTCCACTGGCTAATTGTCCGCACTGTTAGGAATATTCTTCCTTAATTCCAGGTTGCTTCTTTTCTTGATTAGTTTTCATCCATTGTTTCTTGTACTGGCCTCTGGTGCTTTGGAAAATAAATTGACTCACTCCTCTTTGTGGCAGCCTCTCAAATACTGAAATACTGCTATTGTGTCCCCCCAGTCCTTCTTTTCTCTGGACTAGCCAAACCCAAATCCTGCAATTGTTCTTCGTATGTTTTAGTCTCCAGGCCTTTAATCTTACTCTTCTCTGCATTTTTTTCCACAATCTCAACATCTTTTTTGTAATGTGGTGACCACAACCGTTCCTACTAAATCTTGTACTTTTCATTTCATTTTTTTTTAATCACCAATGAAAACTTAGCCATAGAGAAACTTTACAGCACACATACTGTGTTTCTCACAAAATAAGGCTGGACCTTATTTTTTTTTGACCCCCGAACAAACGGCTAGGCCGTCTTTTGGGGAGTGACTTAATTCCCCCCCCCTTGCATCCTCGGGAGGGCGGGCGGCGACGGCTTGGATGTTGACCTCAGTGTTGGTGGGGCACTTCGTATCAGGAAACCTTCCGCCACCATTGCTTTCCCTTCTCCCCGTGCTGCCGTGCATTTAGACTGGCCCCTTCAGGTTCAGGCTTTGAGGGACTTGGGAAGGAAGCCAAGCTCGAGTCAGCCCAGCTCTTTTGGTTGGCAGGCGGGTGCGCACCCGCAGCTCACTTTCCCAGCTCTGCCCAGCCCGCACGGCTCTGGCGGGATGAGCAGAGGGTCCAGCAGGGAGGCGCTCAGTGCCTTGGTGAAAGCTCTGCCGCCGGGTAGGAGGGCCCGCCTGTCAGCTGCGCTGGGCGCCCCAGGTGAAGTTCTTTGCACTCTGCCTGGTGACATTGGCCTCCCCATGTGGAGTTGGGCTGCCTTCTTGGGCAGGGGAGTCTTTGTCGTACCGGTAGTAGGGCGTCATTTTTAAAAGAATTGGCTTTGCCTTCGAAGGCAAAGGGAAGGCAGCGACAGGAGCGCCTGAAGCCAAGTGTCTCCGCCAGGCTCCGGTTGCAGGGAGGAGCCCTGGCTGGCCACGCATGGCTGTGCCAAACGCCGTGGCATTGCTTTAAATGCCATGGCAGCACGGGGAGAAGGGAAAGCAATGGCAGAAGGTCTCCCAATTCGAAGTGCCCCACCAACGCTGAGGTCAACGCAAGCAACACCATATCCGGGTATGCAACAAAAGTACTTCCTAATGGCCAGCCGCCCCACCATTCCCCCACATTTCACATGTTTAATATAGGCCTTAATTTGGGGGGAGGGGCTTAATTTGATTTTATGCCTATAAAGCATGCTGGGACTTCCTATTGGGGGAGGCCATATTGTTGGAGACACGGTATATACCATGTATATTTTTTTAAAAATAGTGGATGTTTAATTGGTTTTTTTTTCCTTGGGCTTATGTTTTCCAAGCTGGAGAATGCTATTGTTCTTGGAAATGTTTGCCTGGTGCAACTTCAATTTACATCAGTATCATACTCAGGCAAATCTTTCTGTACGAAACACCATCATTTTATTTCTAATGCATGTACTTTCCGAGAGTGCATCTCATGATGCTAATTAGCCTAAGATTTCCTAAATTCTCAATTTTGAAACCATCAAAAAAGATATGTAAGGCCTTTTTTTTAAAAAAAAAAAACTGGTTTGCAAAGTGTATTGGTACCAATAAAGCATCTGATTTAAAGCTGTGTCCTCAGTAAGAGCAGTGTGGCTATTTCAAGTCATCTAGGCACATATTGCAAGTTGTTTTGTTTGGCTGGCAATCCCATCAGAAGTGTTTAATAGACCATATGGGAATGGGTCTCTGAATTTTCCTCTGATTCCAAAGTGGACAATGGGTGTTCTGGCATTCATATAACAAAAGAGCTTTTGAACCGTGAGATGATCATTATCTTATCTATCCTTAAGGCCAAATTCAAGAATTCCCTGGTTATCTTACACCAAAAATGTATATCTTTTTCTAGGAGAAAGTCAAAGTGGACTTTGGACTGGCAATGTCGAGACCATATGCCAAAAGGTATTGAGTATTCAGGACAAAAAGAAAAAGAAAAGAAAAAGTTTTCATTTCTATTTAACTGCAAGGTGAAACTTTAAAGTGGCTGGCTCAACACAAAACAGCTTCTCAGAAAAATGTTTAGTAACTTACAGCATATGCCTCAGTATTTCAGATAAGCCTTTTCAGAGCTCGTTTTGAACTAGACTCTACGGTAAGACATGAGAGGATTTATGGATTTTCATTTGAAGAAAGAGTGCATTTGTGGAGCTCCAGCCATTGAAGACACTGGATGTATCCTTTAGGATGGCAAACTGCACTATGTAGAAGGAGCCTGGCACTTAAGATTCTTATTTAAAAACTAAAAAGTACTGGGGTACCTGGGAGAAACTGTCTTACTTTTTGCAGAGAATGAACCTGTGTATTGCTAGCAAGGCTGCACTCTTTACTTCAAAGGCCATTTCAAAGAGGACAGAATATTTAGATCAGATTGGAGTTAACAGTAGAGGGTGATGACTTAATATGAACATATTCTGTTGTTGTTTTTCGTATCTATTTGTATATTTGTTTTAGTTTTATATTTTTGATTTGGTCAAAGGACTAAATCAACACCTCTTCTCTTCTCTTCTCTTCTCTTCTCTTCTCTTTTCTCCTCTCCTCTCCTCTTCTCTCCTATTCCATTCCATTCCATTCCAACAATTAAATACAATTATTGTGAAATCACACATACTCTCCTGTCCCATTAAAACTGCAATTAGGTAACAATCTATATACTGTAAGTTTTTGGGAAGAACAGTAAGGCTTTCAAAGCAGTAACTTTGATTGTTCAACTGTATCTTACTCTAATCCTGCCATCTGAAACCCTGTAGCAGATTGGATGACTAACAACTCTAGATTCAAGTCCTGGCGACTCCATGCACAGTGGAAGTGGGTTGCCATTGCCTTCTTCTGAGAAATTGCATTTCTTCATCATTTCAGTTTCAACTTCATTTTGTCAACTTTGAAGGAAAAATCCATAGTTCAGGCAAATTGTGTTTTATATAAGTGCATAATACATAACTGAGGAAGAGGGTAAACCTGTTTGCCTTGTATCAAGTTTCAGAGCTCCCAAAGAAGATCTGGTTATCCCTGCCTCCCACTCCAAACCACAAGCGTTGTCTCTGATCTCCTGATTTATAACATGTTAACTTCCATTGTTAGAAATATGTCTTTAGGCACCCTGGATATGTCAAGAAGATTTAATGCAGATAGTAGTTTATTACAAAAAAATGTGTTGCATAGAGGAAGGATAAAGAAAACTCAAATAAACTTTCATAAGGAAGGTACAAGATTCTAATGGTATTAGCTAACATAGAACAATCAGGAGGGAACTTTTTAAAACTTACTGTTTGAGGAAACAATGTCACACGGTTTTAGAAAAGATTATTGCAGTTACATTTGATTAATTTTTGTCAAAAGGAGTTCAAGTTCAATTAACTTGCTTATTTGCTTCAGTGTGTGGTACATTGCCTTAGATCAGAGGTCTTCAAACTTGGCAACTTTAAGACTTGTGGACTTCAACTCCCAGAATTCTCCAGCCAGCTAGCTGGACAATTCTGGGAGTTGAAGTCCACGAGTCTTAAAGTTGCCAAGTTTGGGGACCCCTGCCTTAGACGTAACATTGTATTGTAAGGGGGAAGAAAGACAGATTTGATTTGTGCATTTGCTAGAACATAACACATGTATATAGATAGCAATCCATCAAGATCGACCAGCAACTCACTGTCAAGGAGAGCCTCCATATTCCTCCTTTCTAGTTGAGGATGAAGTTGAAGATAATTAAACAGAACAATAAAAGTATTCTCTTTACTTTCTGGGATTGCCTTGGCGAGTCAGAGCAAATAACAAAAGCATATCATCATGATATAAGGTCTGCTCCTTTTGTATGTGTCTTGTGACATCACAAAAGCTTTATGAGTTTTGCATGTCATCACAATACAAATACAAATTGCATTAAAATTCCTCTTTGGGATTTCAGAATTAATAGTGATTTTGGACAAAGCTACTCAAAATGTATAGAGCGGCACGCAATAAGCATAAAGCCCTTTATCTATATATATATAGAAAAGCAAAAAAGCACTCATGCATCATCACAAAATCTCCAGAATTGTAAAGCCTACAAACTTGAAATTTGTCACATATGTTCCTCTTGGCTTCTATGTGCTCACTAAGAAAGGATTTTTCGAAATGACCATCAGAGCATTAGTATTTCCTATATTATTATTAACACGCTCTGATGCTAAGGAATTCTACTCCCCCTCCTCACCTGAAAAGAAATCTGTTCCAAATGCAAAACACAAGCAGAGGAGAGGAGTTTCAGTTTCAGTTTTACTTTCACAGCACCAGGCAGCTTTAGTACAGAACAGTTGACTTAAGCCATACCCAGGCTCCTTGCTGTCTCCTTCTTGCTTACACTGAAAATACTGTTTCAGTTTCCAAACAGCTTCACACACTGACAGGACACTAACCAGATGAATACCGATGGATACTGGTAGGCAGAGGCAGAATTTCCCCCCCTTACTTTCCTCCCCAAAAACTAAGCTCAACCACATAGTTTCGTAGCGAAGCACAGGTATCAAGCTAGTGTACGTATAAATCTGATCTTAGAAACAAAAGAAGCCTATGTTGGTGCATATTGCAAGGTATTTTAGAAAATGATTGAGAATGTCATGTAATTGTCCCCTATTTTGACATACATTATGACCAAGTTTTTCAAGTTGTCCTCCTTCAGTATTATGCTCCTCCTTTAGAAGCAATAAGGCTTAGACTTATATACCGCTCCATAATGCTTTACAGCACTCTCTGAGCAATTTTCAAACGTCATCATATTTCCTCCAATGATCTAGATCCTCATTTTACCAACTATGAAAAGATGGAAAGCTGTGTCAATCTTGTGCCTATCAGAATCAAACTCCAGGCTTTGGGCAGAGTTTGTCTCAAAGACTGCCTACTAACTACTGTGCCATCATAGTCGGCACACTTTTTTTGCTGTTTACACAAGTAGACAAATTGTATTATAAAATTGTATTAGTAAATAAGCTAACTCCAGTAAAAAAATACAAATCTCTTGGCACTGACATGAGGTATTCTCATAAAAATTATGTTTAATTCATAAACCAAAGCAAATAAGACACATTGCATTTAACAAATTCCATATTTTTGTGTTTTCATATTTCTAAGGATTCCTTGTTCAGTTTCAACTGGGATATTTTAATTAAGTACCTTTAAAAACAAGTACCTGATCTAGATAAAATATTCAAATTGCACCTTCTTCTGTATCTCTTGTATATCATTATTAAGCAGTATAGCAGTCAATATGAATATCTGGATTCATGCCCTCTGTGAAATACAATTTAGCCTCAACTATCCTCAGAACTTGGTTAACTAACAAACTCAGATAATACTTTTCATTATTAGATATTTTAATATTTTAAAATGTTTAATTAATTTAATAAATGTACATATATATCACACAGCTATACAAAGAAATACAATCCTGTCGATTTCATTAGGAAAAACAATTGTTTACCCATGGAAAAATCGATTGCAAATGTTTCCAAGACATTTGAATAAACATCTTTGAGATAATTTTGGGATGTTTTCCAAGCTTTAAAGTTTAGTAAGTCTCCAGTGAAGTTCACTGTTCCAGAACTGCCTTACACAAGTCCTATGTAAATTTCTGAATAAACATCTGACATTAAGGTTGTGGTCTAATCTTTACAGTATGACAGCTTCGAAGGACAATCTTTGCTAATTATTTTTGCAATCCTTTATACGGCAACATAACAAGGTTCACTACTTTTTGGTATGATAATCTTTGGCGTACGGGTGTGTTTTATTTGGTATGCTTCATGCTGTTCTAGCATATGTATCTTATTATTGTGAGTGGTCAGCAAAAGATGATGAAGGAAGACGTTCTTTAAATTTAATTTATGTATGAGTAGGCTGTTTTGATTTCAAAAGTATAAGTCATGGTTTGTTTAGATGTAATATGTGATATAAATATGTCACTAAATTATTTATTAGCTATGGTTTTATTCATCCCCTAAAACATTTTTAAGACGTCTTTCATCAAATAAATGAAATGATCATATTGCATACAATATTGCAAACATAAAAAAGCCCATAAAATGATGTTGGACAGACTGATAAACAGTCGAGATAAATAAAACATTTTCCTGTGGAAGTGGCAGAGGAGTGAATTGGTTATGCAATATCATAATGGAAAAGTTAATATATAACATTGCAGTTTTATTTTTGTATATAACATAACATCTAGAACCACTTGAATCTCAGTGACCATAGAATTACCTTTTCAGTTGATGCATATCTGATTTTCAATTTGAAATTACAAGGATTTTGTTGTGTTTGTGAAATCATTCTTCCTCTCTCTTTGTCAATGGGCCATTGATGTAGACTTCTGGATAAACTCTCTGGGCCATTCCTTAAAACCATATCTGCCATCTTGTTCAAAGCATACTTCTTTTGCTGAGATATTTTAATGTAACAGACTTCAGTAAAGGTATATTTGTACAAATTCAAAATATACATTTGAATGCATGAAGAACTGAAGGATGGGTTGTTGAGCAGATTGCCAATACAGGAATTAAATGTACATTTCACTAAAGAATGATGTGTATTTGTGTGTGTGTGTGTGTGTGTGTGTGTGTGTGTGTGTGTGTGTATGTATGTATATATATTTTCTTAAGTTTTGCGGGTACTTACATGTATGGTATTCAGCTTTGTTCGGGTATTTTCCACGTCATTATAGTTATGCTTTTAAAATTGCAGCAACGTTTATATATAATATATATAATATATATATATATATATAATACCGATAATATATTTTATATATATATATATATATATATATATATATATATATATATATATATAATATTATCATCAGGCTTTGGTAGACAAATGAACACAATACAGAAGCCTGATGATGGCAGATGAGATTCTGCCGAAACGTTGCTACAACTTTAAAAGCACAACTATAATGATGTGGGAAAATACCCGAACAAAGCTGAATGCCATACATACACACACACACACACACACACACACACACACACACACACACACACATATAATGTGGATATGCACATAGGCATAAACATTCAGATTATTGAGACTGGTTCCTGCATCAGAAAATCATCCTGTTTCTGTATAATGATTGTAAAACTAGCCAAATAAATACTGAAATATGTGACATCAAACTCCTACAAAGAGCTCTGCAATCCTGAATGTAAAACATAACATTCGGCGGAACCTGGACTCTGTGAATTCTGCCAGGTATAAGGAGGTCTTTTTATATGTGTTGGCTTCAGTCCCATTATAGGTCAAAGCCATGACATCCCAATAAACATTCATGGATCACTGGGAAATCATAGAGAAGTGTGGACCTTCTTCATTCCATATTTCTCAACCAATTATTTATGAACTGTTCTTGTGCTTCAGGTCACATACCCTGACCTCCTATCACGCAAAGCCCACTTCTGTAAAGAAATATGTTGCTTGCAAATAACATGCACTACTCGTGGCCTGTATTTGCAAAATGGTTTAAGCCATGGTTAAATTACCCATGATTCCCTCAACTCAAATTTCAAGAATTATACAATGTTCTAAAAGACTACACTAGACTAGATTAGAAGAGACTAGAAGAGACTAAATAGACTAGAATAATTTGATCAAATGTAATTAGAAATACAAGGAATTTGCCTCCAGTTCAGAAGCTCTTAGTGTACATATAAAACAGTAGAGTAAACTATTAATTCCCACAACACTGTCTCCTCAGTTTCTCCCCACAGCAGGCCCAAGCTTTCTCCTGCATTCCTACCTCCCATGCCTTCTCCAATCTCCGCAATTTCTCCCCCAGTGCGGCCTAGCTTTCTTCTGCATTCCTGCCATAGAGAGGCACCTGTGGAGTGTAGAACCTGTGGAGATCAGGGAAGGCATGGGCAGCAGGAATTCAGGAGAAAGCTAGGGTGCACTAGGGAGAGAAAGGTAGGGTGTGCTGAGGGAGAACTTCAGAGATCAGGGAAGGCCCCATGCGTGGCAGAGATCCGAAGACTGGCTGGCCGGCGGGAGGCACACGTGTATACACAGTAGAATTGGGCTGGGGGGCCATGGCTAGTGTGCCCGTAGAGAGGGATCTGTGTGCCACTTGTGGCATGCGTGCCATAGGTTCACCATTACGGCCCTATATCATTAAAGTCTGGGTGAGCCATTTTGTATTTCTATATATTGCATGAACATTGACATTTTGATGATGGTGGTGCATAGCTTTTCTTGAATATAAAAATATCGGAAAGGAATAAGAAACAGGTACCCCTGGGGTGATAACAACATGTTTAGAATACTGTGAAGATGGAAAACAATTGACAAGCCTACCTAGGACAGAGAATAACATCCAGTTATGGGAAACAGTATTAGTTCTTTCCTATCTTTCAGCTGGATAGATATCTAGCATGTTTTTAATCTGAAAATGAGCCAAACAATATGGTTCAGTTTCAGAAACTTTGTGGCCCATGAGATCACTAAATAGGTCTTGAAATATGGAATATCTTTATAAATATAGAGCATTGTTGGTTTTCCAAGAAAAAGACTTGATTTTTGAGTGACAAATCTATGCAAAGGAACAAAGAACTTAAAGGAGGGGAAGTCTTGCTGTGTTATGTGCAAATACTACATACCATTTTGGGGTTTTTTTAAAGCCAGAGAAACTTCAATGTGTAAAATGATACATAATGAGTCATTATACTCATGTGTAAATGTTTTGCTTGATCTGAACAAATTTTATCTTGAACTAAATTTTCCTAAAATAAATATAGATGGTCCTCAACTTACAATAGTTCATTTAGTGACTGTTCAACGTTACCATGGCACTAAAAAAAATGGCACTTGTGACTTATGACCATTGCAACTTCCCCATGGGCACATGATCCGAATTCTGATGCTTGATAATTGTCTCATAGTTATGACAATCGTAGTGTGCCAGGTTCATGTGATCATCTTTTGTGACCTTCTGATAAGCAAAGTCAGTGGGGAAGCCAGATTTACTTAACAACTGTGTTGCTAACTTAACAACTGCAGTGATTCACTTACAACTGTGGCAAGAAAGGTCGTAAAATGAGGTAAAATTCCCATAACAACTGTCTCACTTAACAACAGAAATGTTGAGTTCAATTGTGGTCATAAGTATTTTTGCTCTTGTCTAATTTACTGTTTTAATAGATTCTTAATACATCTTGGTATCTTAGTTTAACTTCATAGTTTTCTCTGGAGTCCTTGATGTGGGTTGACCTAGACTCATCTCATAACTTCAACATAAATCATAGATGATAAGGTGCAAGCTTTTAAAAACTGTCTCTGTAGGAGACATATTTGAATAGCAGCATGGATGGATTTCTACATTACTGTCCAATTCATCCACTGGAGAAGCACTGTTGGCTGATTGGCTCTGACAGCTGATGACCCGTAGTTTTATTGGAGTAACAGAATGGTCCATTTCTCTGTTCTGTGCCAATTCCGAAAATGATGTTCTGACAAATCTAATAAGGAACAGATGCCTCTTCATGCAAGCCCACTACGTCCACTCCCAAAGCAGGGGAAGGAGCAGGGGAAGGATACTGTAAAATCTCCAATCAGAGGTGGTATTTGCCGGTTCTCCAAACTACTCAAAATTTCCGCTACCGGTACTCCACAGCTGGTCAGAAGCAGAGGTAGTATTCAGCAGGTTCTGACCAGTTCTGGAGAACCAGTAGTGGAAATTTTGAATAGTTCGGAGAACCAGCAAATACCACCTCTGACTGGAGATTTTACAGTATCCTTCCCCTGCCACACCCACTAAGCCACGCCCACAGAACCGGTAGTAAAAGAATTTGAATCCCACCACTGGTCAGAACCTGCTGAATACCACCTCTGGTGGGTAGGGAACCTCAATAGTGGATTCAGGGGAAAGCAAATCACTTAGCCAATGAAATAAAGGATCGTGGTTAAGGTAAAAATAAAAGGGAAGCTGAAAAAAGACATGCAATAATTAAAGACATTCTTTGGGAAGGAATGTCTGAGTTATTCCTCAGAGAATCCATTGCAGGGTCATTCTCTAGTAAAACCCTTGCATTGACACAGGGGCTGCCAGGTTTGACTAAAGCTATAAAAGTGATAGAGGCATTTACCTTTCTTAATGAGGCACCTCCAGAAATGCCACTGGGCAGCACTGAATAATTAGAAAAGCAGCCGTGGCGTAGCTGTTGCAAACCAGCCCATGTGTTTCTCATTTTTAGCACACACACACACACACACACACACACAAAAGCTCCCGCTTCTTTTTACAGCATAGTTTTGGCAATCTTTTGTCACTCCATGTAAGAGGATTTCATTCCGTTGGGAAAGCCAAGCTTCAATTACCAGTGGGAGGATTTTTTCCTACAACTGCTTCGCAACCCGTTACACCCACTCGTGGTTCTGGTTTGGGTGTCCATGCTTGCTTTGGATCTGCTTCGAGGACTGTGAGTTGAATTATCTACTGTTGCTGACCTTGCGGGGTTTTGAAAAGAAAAAAGAAAAACAAGGACTTTTTGAGAAAAGTGACTGATTTTATTTATTGTTTTCAGGAAAACAGGTTCTGAAAAGCAAAAAAAAAAAAAAACCCACCCTCAATCTCTTGCTCTGAATCCTTTTTCCCCAGCCATGTTCATTCATTTCCCTTTAAAAATTACAACAACCTTTTGATTTCTTTTATTAGGTTTTCTGCCCTGTAAATACTATCCTAATATACTAATTTTAAAAAAACCTGTATTTTATTCCACCCATCAAAAATCTTTAATCCCATAAATCTTGACTTAAAACAGAAACTTAGTAAGCTTTATTTCTGAAATATTAAGATGGCATGGCTTCACCCATTGCCTTCTCGCTATGCAAACGTTACTCCACACATTTTAAAAAGAATTTCGCTTCTTTTCCATATTAGCTCGATTAAGTTAACATGAGATATCAGGAGTCTCAATTCACGTGAAAGGGGCTGACCTGGAAAGGTGGTCCTCTGAGAATGAATAAGAAAATATTAGAGACCTGATGAATTTTTCAAGCTGATAAGGACTCATACGGTCTGCCTATACGGCTCCTTGAGTTGCAGTTTAATGCCATCTAGCGGTAAATTACAACTACAGCCATTTGTATTATCAGAATCCAAACTCAGGGAATCCAAGTTTTCTGTTAGAGTGAATATAAATTAAATTGTGAACAAGATTTCAAACATTCTAAATACTTTAATCAGGCAAGATGTTACTGAAAGCAATTGAAGCAGAGAGGAGAAACTTTAAAAATCTAGGTTGCACAATCAGAGTCTTATAAAATATTATTAGAAGAAATCTTCAGATAGATTAAATACTCTGGACTTTTAGAGACAATCAAATTTATAGTGACTGCTTTTCCCATTTTCAAAAATGTCCACATCCAGCTGAACAAAATCTGAAAAGATTCCAAGAATCCAAGTAACTACTGAATTTAATCCCACCTTTACCAAAAAAAAAAAAAAAGGGTTTTCCCCCATGTAAGAAGCTGTAATACTTTATCTCCTTCTTAAGATTTTGTCCATGAAACTTTTCCAAAACATCATTATTAACTTTTTTACTCCTCAGTCCAGCTTTATGTAATATTTTCTCACATGGAAATATTTGGTGAACTCAAAAGTTTGTTCATAGTGGTTTCAAAGATTCAGAGATACCTATTTCGGTTCAGAACATAAAGAAAATATTGTACCTTTAAAAAAATCTTTTTCTTGGCTATTATATACATTATGCATTCACAGAGTTCACCGAAGGGTTAGAATAAATGTCTTTGCTCCTATATATTTTTTAAAAATGCATGAAAGGCTTAGCTTAAGTTCTTGTGTGTTCTCAACCCCAGAGCTGCTATTAAGCAGTTAAGGATATATTACTGGTGCTAACTCTCCTTAAGTTTCTGAGTCTGTCACAAATGGAGAGTAATGGCAATAGCTGAATCTATAACTGAATATATTTTTTTTCCATCACAATGTTTACCTTTGGTCAATCAGCAAGCATTCAGCTGCTGCTAAAACATCTAGGTTTTACTGTAAAATCATGCTACACCCTCCTAGGTTGAAAAGGAAGCTATGCTAATGAAGAAATTATTAGAAACAGAAGGGTAACTTGGTTCTAATGTTCCACTTTGGTTCTTAGGATAAACTTGTAAGCCATTCGCTTCTACTTTACATTCTGCAAATTCTTAGCACTTCTAAATCAACTCATTAGATTGCCCTCTCCCCTCCAAAGGAACAATATAAGAATAAAGTACAGGTATTCCTTGACTTAACAATAGTTTGTTTAGTATTACAACGGCACTGGAAAATGTGACTGTTTTTCATAGTTACCACCTTTGTCCCCATGATCAAAATTCAGATGCTTGGCAACTGGTTCATATTTATGACCTTTGCTGTGCCTGAATGTCATGTGACTCCCCTTTTGTGACCTTCTGACAAGCAAAGTCAATGGGGATGCCAGATTCACTTACCAACCAGGTTACTAACTTATCAACTGCAGTGATTCACTTAACAACTGTGGCAAGAAAAGTTGTAAAATGGAGCAACACTTATTTAACAAATTTCTCTCTCAGCAACATAAATTTTGGGCTCAATTGTGGTCATAAGTCTAGGACTACCTGTATTATACATTTTAGTATATGCTTATTCATATAACAGCCATGAATATCAAACTTCCATAACTCTTTCATCTTCAAGCCTGAGATTTCATTGTTGTTAGATGCATTGGCTCCAAGCTGTATGTCAGGGCTCCAACAAATCCATCCTCATTCAAATCAAAAGTTTCTAGCTGCATCTCAGAAAAAGTAAATCGGTTTATTAGAAATTGCCATGTTGGCACGTGGCTGGGTGCAGCCGATACTAAATCACATCATACACTTACCCCTTGACCCTAGTCTTTCCCCCACCCCCTGGATGTGACTTCTCCAATGGGGCACATCCATCTCCAAGAGTCGTCCATCATGCCTTCTTATGGTTATCATCCAATAACCTTCTTATGCTCTGACAACTTTGGGCTGCCGAGGTAATTATCTAGGCATTTCAAGAATGCCTTGTTTCCCACCCCTCCCTTTTTCTGGCAGCTAAAAAGACCAAAGGAATATCTTTTTAGTTGACACTGCATACTTAAAAAATGGTTCAGAATTAGGTGGCATCTGTCAGCCTCCCTACAATGGACATTACTAAGTGGTAAAATAAAAGACAGATCAAAATGTTAGAGGGACTTCCGGTTCGAGCTTCTTCAGCGACAAACTGAAATCTGTGATTGTGCATGGCTTCGATCCATGTTCGCCGCTGGAGTGCCCTGAGCTGGCTGGTTTGGGGGCTAAGCCACCCCATAGAGGTGGTGAAGAGGGGGGAGACCACCAGCAGGGTCGAGGAGAGCTGCATCTCTCCTCCCCAGCTGGCCATTATTCCCTTTCCCGAAGGCGGTTGCAGCAGTGGTCACAAATGGCCACCTCAAAGAAGAGCTCAACCAGAAAAGAATGTTCAGGAGGAAGATAAGAAGAGAAAGTTTTGGCTGACTGGGTTGAACTGAAAAAGCAACAACATAAAGTACCCTGGAATTTGAACTATAAAGAATAACATTACTCCCAAAGAAGATTTTGAAGCGGCAAATGAAAGAGGGAAGGGAAAGGATTTGGGTTTTTTTTCTTTCCTTCCCCATATTGACAACTAAGAGATTTAAGTAAGAAACTGACAAAAATCCACTTTGACATTAACAGGCATTTAAGCTGAAAATAAAATGTCAAAGGGATAATAAATATTTCTGGATTTTCAAAAAAATTTAAAAGAAGGAAAGGAGAGAAAAGGAAAAAAAACAAAAGGGTGGGATCTGGAAAAATGGAGACGACCACCTGGAAGTGAAAGGAATTAATAGTGAAACTTTAACAAGATTCCTAAAAGATACATTCTAACTGAAACTTTGTAACAAGTAATAGAACCCTAGGAAGAGAAAGTGGAAAAAGGAAGCAAGAAGAAACAGCTTTGGATTATTTGGATTACTTGGTGATTTTTGGATTTTGGGTTATTGGATCTAAAGGACTAAAATCAATCAGGTGGTTGTTTAAAAGTTTTTAAAATGGTGCCACTCTTGGAAGAACTGAAAATGGAACTTTAAAAACAGAAAGAAGATGCACAAGAAGGAAGAGGTTTTTTTGGCTTCGTAGTTCAATTTTTAGAAATGGAGATCCTGAACTATGAGAAACAATAAAAAATGCCTGTAGAACAAGAAGGGCAGGACAAAAAAGAAGCCATCTTCAATGACCAAGTAATTCTATGTAGGGGAAGGAAAGGAAAGGGGGGAAAGAGAGTGAAAAATTTAAGATCTGAAAAAAAAACTAAAAAAAAGAATAGTTTGGAAAATAATTACAACATTAGGAAGAAAGAGAAGAGAGGATTACAGAAGAGAGAATCAGAATTAGGGAGACAAGGGGTCAAAAAGGGGAGGGAGAAGAAGAGGGGGAAGAGGGAAAGGAAAAGAAATTATAAAGGACAGAAACAGGATATAGAGAAACAGGGAAAACATACAAGGATTAAAGGTGTAAGTCTATTTAGAAGACACAGAGATCATGGGTGAAAACTTAATTGAAAGGGGGATTCTGCAAGGGTATATAAGATAGTATTGTCATATTAGAAATAGAAATGAACTTTGAAAATATGAAAAAGTGTGATTAAAATGATAGATAAAATACTCATTGTAATGTAATGGAATGTTTAATAAATAAATGAAATAAAGGGAATGAGTGAATGAAATTAGGAAAGGAGGGGAACATTTTAATTATTATTAATGAGTTATAAAAATTTAAGTGAAGAGGAATATGAAAGAAATATGAAAAAATTATGGAAATATTATAAGTGTTCCTAAGGAAGTATGATATCCCATTGAAAAGAAATGTTAAAGATGTTAAAGATTATAACTAACATTAATGCTAGAGCTGAATTGGAATAGAATAAGTATTTTATTTATTATTGTTATATATATATATATATATATATATATATATATATATATATATATATATATATATATATATATACTTTCTCTTTAAGAACAGTGTGTATTTTAAGAATGTACCAAGCAGAATTTGACCAGAAGTTCTGTGTTATATTGAATGTTATAATTGTAAAGGCATAAATAGAAGTTTAAATAAGAGTTGAATGGACAAAAATTAAAAGATACAAAGGTATCATACTCCAATCAGTGACTACAGGGGAAAATTTTGTTTAATGAGAAAAGAAAATATGAAATTGAAACAGGACAGAGAAAAATATAAATATAATGATTAGAAAGATATTGAAACTTAGAAAAAGATATATATAATTGAATTTAGAAGGGAATGAGATAATTAAAAGCAAGGTTGAGAAAACTAAGGGAAGGGAAAATTATTGAGAAAATATTAGAATAGTAATAAGATATGGAATAGAACACAAAGATGAATATGAAATTGAGTTTGTGTCTGTATGGAGAAGTGATAACTCGGGACCATGCTATTCTCAAAAAAAGATATTTTATTTGTATTATATATTATGAAAACCCAAATAAAATGTTTACAAAAAAATTGTCAGAGTGATGCTCTTTGGCTTCAAGACTAGTCATCTACACTACTCCATTTGTAATTAAACATTTGGAAATGATTCAGAATGCAAAACCACTCCAAGTATCTGAGAAAACAGATGATCAATTTGAAATCAGTTTTATTTTAGAAGCTTCTGGGCTTTGGAGAACTGAACATTTAATTGAATGCAGTACCTTTCATACCTAGTGGAATCCACAATTTCGAGAAACTAATTTAGAGTGCTTACTGCATATGAAGTGAAGTAGCAATTAGACAAATTCATGGAGAGACTATCAATTTATTTATTTATTTATTTTGTCAAGCAATTATAAGATAACAGGTATAAGAATAAACATAGTTATGAATACATGAAATAGATACATATAAGAAAAATAAAAAAGAAACAATAGGACAGGGATGGTAGGCACTTACGGTTGGTGCACTTATGCACACCTTCTACAGACCTCTTAGGAAAGGGGTGAGGTCAATAGTAGACAGTCTAAGGTTAAAGTTAAATGTTAAATGATTAAGTTAAATGATTAGATCATCAAAGTCACCTTGTCACGCAAAGATTGTTTACTCTGAAATACCCATGACTGGAGAAAAGAAAAGCAATGGACAGAACTCTGAAAGCTCGTGAGACAAAGGCATCTGATTGTCCACAGAGAAAAACACGCAGTATAAATAGTCTTAATACAATAGGACTATTTCACATTTTTAAAATAATTGTTGGCTGATCAATCTGACATTGAGAAAATACGTGTCTTCAATTGCTGAGCCAAGTTTTTTTTTCTTTTTGTATGTTCAAGTTCGTAGGATTTCAGCAAGTAAATTCACAAAGAGGAAAATGTGCCATGAAATTATATCATTTGACTACGTTATTATTGATTCTTTTTTTTTAGAACCTTCTGCCTAGAAGCCTTCTGATAAATTCATTTTTACAAAGCCTTATCAATTTCTTCTTTAATGAAAATTAATTTGTTTTTCATTTATAACAGGGCAATACTAACTTAGCACTGACTCATGTACTAATGAAGTGTGAGCAAATTGATTGGAAAATAACAACTTTACAAATAACTCGGATTCCAGATTTTTTTTTTAATTTTCAAATTTATAAGTGTGAGAAAATATCCTCTTCTCATCAACTAGATGTTTACCTCCCACCTATTCTATATGCAAGTAAATAGCAATAGCACCTAGATTTATACACCGCTTCACAGCGCTTTACAGTCCTCTCTAAGTGATTGTACGGAGTCAGCATATTACAAGAAGTTCAAATTCATTTTTCATCAAATTCACCGAATTTCACTTGATGACAGTATAACCAAAACTTACTTATGTTGACCATAACTATCTAATAACATCTGTCTGAGCCAGTATTAATTTGAACCACTAATTACATAATGAATGCCTTCTCAAGGGTGGTTTATAAAGACTTCTAACTCTGTCTTGCCAAAAATAACTTGTTAAAAACCCCGTTGCTTCATTCTATCTAGTCCGTTGCTTTTTTATTATATTTTGTTTTAATCTTTCACCTTTTTTCTTTTTATTGCTTTTATTGCAGTTTCCTTGTTTTGCTTTAAATAGATGCGGACTTATAACTTCATTGTGACCGTAATCAAGCATAATGCAATATACTATTTTGGAAACTAAGCAGTGAAAATGTATTATTGGACTTCTGGGGTTCTGGGCATTTGACGATCATCTTCACTTGTGGGCAAATATTACAATATAACAGAAGCAGAGGTGGTATTCAGCAAGTTCTGACCAGTTCTGGAGAACCGGTAGCAGAAATTTTGAGTAGTTTGGAGAAACGGCAAATACCACCTCTGACTGGAGATTTTACTGTATTCTTCCCCTGCCATGCCCACCAAGACACACCCACAGTACCAGTAGTAAAAAAAATTGAATTCCACCACTGAACAGAATGTAAGTTGAAATGCATATGACACCGCACTATAAATAGGTTTAATGTTATTAAGGAAGTTTATAAATGTTTGTAAAATGCAGGGGATGGGGGGAATCACAAAAATCATAACCTCATGTTTCAGGATTTGACAATAATGGAAATTCCCCAAGACTTAAATTAGCAGATAGAGGAATTATGATACAGAATTGCAGAAAAATTCAAGCTGAACTTCAAAGTACTATTGACCCCTTAGAGTCTTACACACATCTGTTCCAGCAGCTTATCAGAATTTTTTTTTGAAGATCCCAAATGGCAGTGCAAATTCTTTAGACCTCTTCTACACTTTGCATTCTTAGAACACAGATGTCAGAAAAGTCCAGGTCATTGCAGGTTCTCCTCATGCAATTCAAGTGGGACTCAATGACCTAACCATGCTTCCTTGCCCTTTCTTCTACAGTGATACACACTTTTGCAACTTTACATTTCTTGAGATGTATCCTACAATCAGACGTGACACAAAACTGAACATTCCATTCTGACAGAGTTTTGTGGAAAACCATAGGAAAATCTTTCACGAATCCATGAAATTTCTAGGTCATGAATAGCTGTTGGAGTTGCAAGGCTCTTATCTTGAATAGAGAGGAACTCCCAATATATCTACCAACAAGGTAGAAGAACAAATATAGTCTTGAATTTATCTGAAAGTTCTAACTTCAAACATTTTGGGTCTAAATATCTCAGGCAAAATAATGGGAAACAAACAATGATTACACAATATCTCTGGCAATGTTGATATTGTATGTATTATAAAAGAAATCTAATATTGTATCTTATATGGTTTTCAAGCATAAGAAATGTCTGCATTTATGAAAAATATCAAGGAATGCTAGAATAGACTTGGATGAGATATTCATGGCCAGGTTGAAGAGAAACATGGATTCAATTAAAGCCATAGGATTTTTATTCATTATCTCTTATCTAATCTCTTTCTCAAATTGGGAATAAAGCTTCATTTGCTAATATGATTTTTTTGTTTCATAGATTTTTTCCATTACCTAGAATTCCATACAGATTATTATTTTAGAAGCTGTGTTCTTACCATATAACTAGCATTATAGTTTTCACTTTTACAGTATATATAAGCTCTTAGTTTCACTGCAATATGTAAGTTTAGAAACTAGTAACATACTTCGCAAATATCAAGAGCTATGAACATGTACACCAGACAGCTACACCATTAAAATACATCATCTTTCAGCAAATCTCCCAACACAATGTTAAAAGTTCTTTGGTTCTTAGACAGGTCACACTGAGATCATGAACCTAAGCCAACTTTTCGGATATGAACATAATGAAATATTGGAAACTAGAATTGAACTCACATTGTCTGCCCATTTGTAGGATAAATCAAGCCATAAACCCAAGAATCAAATAACAATGAACCTTAGGGGAAATTCAGAATCAAATATCGCTGTCCAAAACACCTCCAATTCCCTAAACTTTATCATTAAATGTATTTGTTTTGTATTTTAAAAATACTCTTATGGCCTCCTCTGTCTGCAGGCTTATCACATATTACATTCTTGCAGAGGTTTTGTTTAAGATAGTTTGCAATTGCTCCACCTGGCATTCTTTTCAGCATGTACTTTTCCCTTCCTTTGTACTTCCTTTTGCATACACTTTAAAGCACAACTCAAAAACAAAACCTATGAGTGGAAGCATGTTCGATGGAAAAGCTGAGTCAACCTGTCTTCTTAGGGCCTTTTGTCATAGTTAAAGCTGTCCCCCTGTTACCAGTCTTCTTATTTTTTCCAAATGCTTTCCATGTGATGTGAACACACATATTTAGACTTGTGATCTTAATACAACAATGATTTCTAGTCGGCTATTTAAACATTTAAAATGGAGGCAAGGATAATTAAAGATCATCATTAAAAGTTAATTAAAAGGTGGAGGGAGGGCTTTCAGGGTGCTAACCAATCCCAATGGCTGTGTGCTCTTCTGAGAGCCCCATGATCAATTAGCAGGGATCCTGACAAAGATTTTTAACATCTCCCTGCAGATGGCCTGTGTTCCATCATGCTTGAAAACAGCCACTATTGTCCCAGTCCCAAAGAAAACAGCAATTAACTGCCTAAATGACTGCAGACCTATCACGTCAGTAGTGATGAAATGCTTCGAAAGATTGTTTCTCCAACACCTTAGGATATGCCTCCCACCAGACTTTGAGAAACATTAGTTTGCTTACAGGTCGACAAACGATGCCATAGCTACTGCCCTACATTCTGTAGTGAGCCATCTGGAGAAACCCAGAAACTATGTCAGGATGCTTTTCATTGACTACAGCTTGGCCTTCAATGCTATCCTGCCGAGTGTCCTTATCGAAAAGCTGACTGACTTGGATTTTCCCTCTTCCATCTGCAACTGGATCAAAGACATTCTGAGGGACCGACCACAAACAGACCTACAGTCACCTCCCTGAAGCTTAGCACTGGCTCCCCACAGGGCTGTGTGCTCAGTCCCCACCTGTATTCACTATACACACATGATTGTGTATCGTCTGACCCATCCACGGTGATCATTAAGTCTGCAGATGATACTACCGTATTGGGTCTTATTACAGGTGGAGACAAAACAGCGTACGGGGGTGTGTGTGTCAAAATTATCCTCATGATGCCTAGAAAACAATCTGCACTTAAACATCAGCAAGACAAAGGAGATGGTGTTAGACTTTCAGAAGAAGAGAAAGGAACCCACCCCACTTTACATCGAGGTGGGGCTGTGTAGAGAGAGTTTCCTCCTTTAAATTCCTGGGAATCTACCTTAGCAAAGATCTCACCTCAAAAATCAACACAACCCAGGTGGCCAGAAAGGCCCAACAGAGTCTCCATTTCCTTGGGGTCTTGCAAAAGAATAAAGTGGTACAACAACTGATGACCTCCTTTTACCAGTCCACAATAGAAAGCTCCTCACATATTGCATTATGGTATGGTATGCTGGCTTGACAGCCGTGGATAGAAAGACATTAGGGAGGGTGCTGAGCACAGCACAAAACATCATGGGCTGTTCCCTGATACCATTAGATGACATCGCTATGGCTCGCTGCCTTAGAAGAATGAGGAAAATTCTCAGGGATGACTCACATCCCAGTCATCAGTTCTTCACTCTCCTACCATTGGGTAGGAGATATATAAGCATAGCCAGCTGCACCAACAGACTGAAGAACAGTTTCTACCCATGGGGCTGTCAGACTTCTGAATGGAAAATAATTCATGTCAACATAGTATGATAGACTTGCAGTGCCGCCGTGTTGTGCAACAAGGTCACATAGTGTAATAAAATTGAGATTGGGTTAGGAACTTCTGTCCTCACTGTGAGTTGTGTTGGGGAGGTGCATGAAGGGAGCCTCAGCCAATCTCATTGTGCACATGTTGTACTCTGACAATAAAGATAACAATAATGTGAAGTGGCAGTGCCAAATCTTAGGTATTTTTGAAAGATCGGGAAACTTGAGGTCCACCTCACCTTGTGGGGGAGGGGGAGGAGAAAAGGTTCCAAAGGGGGTGGACAATGGCAGGGAAGGCTGTCTTCATGGATCCCGCCAGTCAGAATTCATCCAGTAATTCAAGGAGGTATATGAAAAGTAAGTTAAAAATAACATTGGGAACAGCCATTAAATGCATGGTTTTTATCATCCTGATCTCCTGGCTGGAAAGAAATCTGATGAAGTTCTTAAAAGTTATGATGCCAATGATGGCAAGCTGCAAAGCATATCTTTGCATACAAGCATTTCACATGTTGACTAGGCTAGCATAAAATGTGAGGATCATCTTCAAAGCTACAGGCTAGCAACGAGGGTGAAATGCCAAGTAACATAATGCAATCAATAACATTGCCAGAAAAATATCTGAAGAGGCTGGGCTTTATTTGATTTTTCTTAGCTTAGACCCTGCTGCCTTTAATGAAGTGCCAATCAGAGCTGTCTGTAGCAGCTGCAGGAGTATTAGTTTTGGCAAGACACATGAAGGCCTAGTAGATTAGGAATCAGCAGCCAACAGAATCAAAAAGAAATAACCAAGAATGCTGCCATTAGGATAGGAAAAATATAAGTTTTGGAAATAAAATGGAAAGAAGACCATCCATTTCGTGGTGGGATTCAAATTTTTTTACTACTGGTTCTGTGGGCATGGCTTGGTGGGTGTGACAGGGGAAGGATATTGTAACCTATTAATATAATATAATATTAATGTAATATTGTAAAAAAGTTTTACAGATGACGTAAAACTATATAACACCACTGACGATGCTACTATCTTTCAAAGCGACCTTGATTATGTGTCTGAATGGTCAAACATCTGGCAACTCCAAATCTCGACCAAAAAATGCTCTGTCCTACACATTGGTAAAAAAAAAAAATCAGTACACCAAATATAAACAAGGCGGATATGACCTCGTTGATGATCCTCACTCTGTCAAGGACCTTGGAGTTCTCATATTAAGTGACCAGTTCTCCAGAATTGGTCAAACCTGCTGAATACCACATCTGCATCCATTGTTATAGAATCTACAGCAGGGGTCTTCAAACTTGACAGCTTTAAGACTTGTGGACTTCAACTCCCAGAATTCCTTTTCCACTCATGCCAACTCAGGAATTCTGGGAGTTGAAGTCCACAAGTCTTAAACTTGCCAAGTTTGAAGACCCCTGATCTACAGAGTAGCAGTGTTGTGCAAATTGAGGCATAAAAATGACAGCACACAATTAGATGATGCACAGATGACACTTATCTATCACAATGAGAAATGGACAGGGCAGGGAAGGAAAAAAATTTACAGGGAATCTAGAGAAGTAATCCTGTGGACTTTCTCCTTGTATGATTTTTGTTGCTCTCTCTCTCTCTCTCTCTCTCTCTCTCTCTCTCTCTCTCTCTCTCTCTCGTGCACAATTGAAATTCTGTTTTTTATGTGCCTTAAACATATTTTAAATTGGGCAGAGGTTTTATTATATTGTTGCAGCTCACAGCTTGACCTTTTTCATTACAGTTGTGGACTGTTGTGGAAACATCTCTGTGAATCTATGGGGCTGCACGACTTGTGCCCCTAGCAGCAGCCAAAAAAGCTAATGCAATCCTAAATTGTATTAACAGAGGGATACAATCAAGATTGAGGGAAGTACTAATACCACTCTATAAAGCCTTAGTAAGACCACACCTAGAGTACTGCATCCAGTTTTGTTCACCACATTATAAAAAAGATGTTGAGGCTCTAGAATAAGTACAGAGAAGAGCAACCAGGATGATTAGGGGACTGGAGGCTAAAACATATGAAGAATGGTTACAGGAACTGGGCATGGCTAGTCTAGTGAATAGAAGGACCAGGGGAGAGATGATAGCGGTCTTCCAATATTTGAGGGGCTGCCACAGAGAGGAAGAAGGGGTCATGCTATTTTCTAAAGAACTTGTAGGCCAGACAAGGAATAATGGATGGAAATTGAACAAGGAGAGATTTAACCTGGAAATAAGGAGAAACTTTCTGACAGTGAGAACAATCAACCAATGGAACAGCTTGCCCTCAGAAGTTGTGGCAGCGCCATCACTTGAGACTTTCAAGAAGAGATTGAACTGCCATTTGTCAGAAATGGTGTAGGGTCTCCCACTTGGGTGGGGGGTTGGACTAGATGACCTACAAGGTCCCTTCCAACTCTGATTATCTGTTAAATTCTCATCATCTTTCAGGGCTCTTTCCTGTTCAAAGATCAAATAGCAGCCTGTGGTCAGGGAGATTTTTTCTTCAGATCTATTTGGTGCACCAATTGCATTCACTTCTAAACTATGAAGCTTTTCAGACATTCATTCATAGTGTAGTCCAGGGATCCCCAAACTTGGCAGCTATGCTGGCTGGATAATTCTGGGAGTTGAAGTCCACAAGTCTTAAAGTTGCCCAAGTTTGGAGACCTTTGCTGTAATCACTTGATAGAGGGGTTTACTGTAGTCTACATGGAGCTTCCTTTGAAGACCACTTGCAAGGTCCAGCAGGACAGAATGCAGCTGTCAACTCTGAAGCGAACCTGGCTGGGCTCATAAGTGTCCAAGCTCTGAGTAGATTGTCTACTTAACTCTATAGATAGGTAATGTCACAAAGAGGTTTCATCATGTGATATTACATTATATATTTGGCCCATGTTGGAAGCAATTTCTTATGTTTGTATGCAATTTCCTTTCAATTATCCTGGTTCATAGGAAGGAAGAAGTCTCAGTGAACACATCTCCACTTACTTCTGACAGACTGATACATCTCTGTAATCAGTGCTATTTGCTAAGGGAACACTGATATTGTCCAGGAATTCCATCAGGTGTATCCAAAACCAGATTGCAAATATTTTTTTTTTCAAAGTTAGAAAAATTACAGAGAAGTAGAAATAATTGAAGGAATAAACATTTCTGAATGTGGTAAATTTAGGAGATCAAGTGGCGTTTATTTAGTGACTCCTTTGGCAATGGCAAAAACTGTTCCTGAATTTCAATTACAGGTACTTTTTCTCCTACAAAAAAAAACCCATATAAACTTTGCCTTTATGTTTGCTGAAATGTGCTATTTCTTTATTTTGTTAAGTCTTGGGCTGCATATGAGCATATGAGCTCCTAGCAAGAATCTAATAGATGCAGGAAAAATATGTGTTGATGCAGACTGAGAGTTTTTGATTATGTTTGGCAGTTTGCTGTTTTGAAGTATTTATTAATTGCTCAGATGAAAATTATTCTCCTATCAGAAGTTCAGGATCAGGTTGATGGTTTCTATCTATGTTTTCTCAACTAATGTCCTTTTCCAAACCACCTGTTTCAATAAGTGAAACAAAATATTTTGAGTGAACTTTGGGCAGGCAATACTTTTTACAGAAAACTGCTCTCACAAGAACTTAGAGTAGGACCCGTTTCCTTCATGTGCCCTTTTCTTTTCCCCTCTGAAAAGCTTCCCTAACATCCCATGGGTATCTATTTAAAATAAGTCTCACCGAAAAGCAGACTTCATAGGTGTAGCTTTGAATCATTAATTCTTAGTGTTGGAAGTGAACCTTCAGTTATTCTACTGGCTGCTGCTGATGCCATAGAACCAAGTGGTGGTGCACATATTGGGGAGAATTGTCTCTGTTATTGTTGTCACTGTTATTCTGTTCTGAAACAGCATTCCCTTCAAAGTTAGATTTCCACCAGTCCTGTGATGGTTTCAGAAAACCTTTAAGGAATTGGATTGTCCAGAGACCCTCTGGGGGTTTGATGCTTCCTATAGTGATGTAGTTGTTTTCTGATTGCTATCATTTGGTGCAATAATCTGATGTTTTTAATCTGATCTTTATTTGTTTAATCAGACATATAGATCACCTTAATCATAGTCCTGCCCTAGATAGCTTTAATTAAGGTTAAGACAACAGGTGCGCATGTGTGTGCGCGTGTGTGTCTGTGTGAGAGAGAGAGAGAGAGAGAGAGAAAGAGAGAGACAAAGAACGAGGGAGGAAGGAGGGAGAGATAGAGAGAAAGGGGGCGGGGGAGAGGGGGAGGATTAGGGTTGGGGAGAGAGAGATAAATAAAGATCAACTGAAGTTAGCAAGCATCTATGTTAGAGGACATAGATATAAAACCGTAGAAAATTATACCACAGAGATGATTCAGCATAAAAGAAGCTTTAATAAATAAATAATAAATAAATAAAATTGTGTATTTTGTTTATTAGTTCAAGCTAAGACATTAATAATGCTTAATACAGACCAAGTACGCAGAAGTTTGTTGCCCTGCAGGGTTTGGTTGACAGGCTTCTACAACATTATGTGATCAACCAGATAAATCAGTATAAAATGAATGCCAAAATCTTTTCAGTTCATAACATACAGACGCAACAACTGCTTTATGTGTAGAAACTCTGTGGGTCCTGTGACTTTGAGGATGCTTGCACTGGCACATAATCAAACATTTAACAATCCAGAAAATTGCCAAAGGTGTTTCCAATTAAAGGATAGTTCCATTCACCTTTCTGAGCAATTTCAATTGGATGCATTTATGGTTAATTTTTCGTCAGATAGAAAATCTGTTTTAAATACAGAAACTTTGATCATCAAATTAAAGCAAAGAACATTAGGATTACTATGGTTGGTTGCGTAGTCAACCAGATGTTTAGGTTGGATTTGGCATTTTTATCTACTTACTGAGTCCTTTCCAAAAACCAGGGATAGACAGATGTTGTTTGATGGTGTTAAAGGTGCTGTCATAGGATGTAAGCTGTTCCAAGTTCCTTTATTTCAATTGACTGGTGGTGATTTTTTTTCAGTATCAATGGTATTCAAGTGGTGCTCCAGATGTTTTGGAATTTGCACCAAAGGTGCTTATTATTATTGGTCTTATCTTTGCTTTCTTTGCCACAGTCATTCTACTTCTATTTACAGGTCTATATTGTGATTTTCTCTAATCTGCTGCCTCCAGGCATTGCAGTGTCTGCTATCCATATTTTCTTATCAAAACTGTGAAGTTGGGGGTGCAGTGTGACATATTTTTTATCTGCTTGAATTCTAACATCCAGGAGCACTTTAGCTTCTTCATTTTCTATCACTTTGTCTATTTTGTGTTCCTATCAGTTCTTACTTGCAATTATTCCCATACACTATTGTTGCTACTCTTGCTGTTTGTAATCACTCTGTGTGATCTTCTTGCATCAGCTAACTAGGTAAACTGGGCATTTTTTTCCAACATCTTTGGAGAGACAGCATTTGTTATATAGGTAATCCTTGATGTACAACCATTCATTCAAAATTAAAACAGCACTGAAAAAAGTGACTCATGAGAGAGGTGGTATCCAGCAGGTTCTGACCAGTTCTGGAGAACTGGTAGTGGAATTGTGGGTAGCTCAGAGAACCAGCAAATATCACCTTTGACTGGCCCCACCCCCATCTATTATCTGCCTCCTAAGTCGCAGCTAATTGGCTGGGTCTTCTTTTGTTGCCCTGCACAGGAGAACGGAGCTGGAAAGGAGGTTAGCGGGGTGGGGAAGGAATGGGGATTTTGCAATAACCTTTCCCCAGGAGTGGAGAGGGAATAGGGATGTTGCAGTATCCTTCCACTGCCACGTCCAACAAGCCACACCCATCAAAACAAGCCACGCCCACCAAGCCATGCCCATAGAACCAGTAGTAAAAAATTTGGAATCCCACCACTAACTTGTGACCATTTTTCACACCTATCCATTGCAACACTTCACAGGCACTTGATCAAAATTTGGACGCTCAGCAACTGACATGTATTTATGACAGTCGCAGTGTTCCAGGATCATGTGAACCCCTTTTGCAACTTTCTGACAAGCAAAGGCAATGGGGAAGCCAGATTCATTTAACAACCATGTTACTAATTTAACCACTGTGGTGCTTCACTTAACAACTTGGCAAGAAAGGTCATAAAATGGAACCAAACTCATTTAACCATTGTCTTCCTTAGCAATTTTTACAGAAACGTTGGTCTTAGTTGTAATCTGACTTTCATTCTTTACCTCACCATGAAAATTGGTGACAATCAGATTGATTTCAGTCTTTTCTGTTCTACTGTGGACATCTTGCATTTTAATGATAAATAAGCAAGGGAATTTAGCAAACTCTACTATAATAGCACTAATTTTCCTAACAGTTTGGCTGGTTGGCAAACCCACAATATATTTTTTGAGCTCCTGAAATTTGCTGAAATGTCACCCTTATCTTTTATTGTTCATTTGTTTAAAACTTTTGTGCTGTCCATTTCCATTTTTGTGACTTTGGATATATCCAATTGAACAAATCATTACAAACTAGCAACATAAAAATTCAGAAGAATAACTGTTATGTAAACCAGGGGTCTCCAACCTTAGCAAGGTTTAAGACTTGTGGACTTCAATTCCCAGAGTTCCTCAACCAGCTTCCCAGAGTTCCTCAACCCCGATATAAATATTAAACTGAAAATCAGGTTCAGTGTCATTTGAGTTAAAAGTGGCTAACTTTTTGATGGAATCTCAGCTGAAGTCCAGTTTAAAGAAACCCCTTTAAAGTCCAGTTTAAAGAAGCCTTCAGGTTGTTCACATATTATTAATATCTAGGCAGCTGGCTGAGCCAACATTTTATGTCACTTTATAATAAACGATAGAAATGGTAATTAAAACTTCTAACACATGTTGCATAAATTGTCAAGTTTGAAAGCTCCCAGTAAAGCACCTCAACAATTCAGCAAAGTATCTATAGATATAGCATTTCTTAATGTAATTTTACACCCTCACTATTCTACAAAATTTCATTTAGCTATGGTAGTTCCCATTCAAGCATTAAAGCTGAAGAATTCATAATTATTTATTCCAGCAAAAGAATTCTTTTAATAGGAAATCTTGTCTTAAAGCTAAATTAACACAAAGTTAATCATAAGTATGTAAATCCCATGCATGTTTTTTTCAAAAAAACACAAACAGTTGTAAAGTGAAATTGAGAAAAGGTTTAACTAATTAAAATTATTCCCTTCTCAGCTTATCTTTTAAAAATGCATGTCCTTGACATTCAACCAATGTTTGTTTTACCCCTATATATACCTGGATATTTATAAATGCATAGAAATCCAGATGCAAATAATTTAGATGAAGAATGAAATCACTTTTGCTTCTGAACTACAAACACAGCAGTTTAAGAATAGGTGATGAAGTGTGGCATTTAAAAAATACAAAAATAATCCCAGTGACAGGTTTACAATGTTGCTAACACAATTTTCTTCTCACATTATTGGCAGTGAGATCAAGCAGTGAATTGATTTATTGGAAGCTCATCTTGCTCTTCCATTAAACTTCTCAGTGCCATTAACTGTGAGCTGTGAATAGATACAGCCTCACACACACACACACACACACACACACACACACACACACTCTGCATTCAGGTGCTAGTTTAAATCACTCTTGGGGAAAGCAATCCATCCATTCCAAGCAGCAAAGAAAACAAAGGCTTGGATATTGGTTGAATGGAGATGCCTTTGGTGGAACAATAAGACTGCAGGCATGAAAGCTGCTATACTACAAAGATCTATTTATGCAGGTGGGATAAGCTCTTTCCATTGGAGACTGTTCTTTGCTATCCATTCTTTCCCCCCATCAGATCCTGTTTAAATGCAGAGAGGGGAAAGGGTGAGTACATTTTGTTACTGACCTTGAATTTACCTTCAGTTATCTGAAATTTGATTGTATGGCACATGCAAAATAACTTTCACAAAATCTGGTTCTGCTTAAATGGAGTTTTCTGACATTTCATCCTTCACAAGTGAAATTATACAATTGTTGTTTTTTAAATGTACTTCTTTTCTTTTGGATTATGGAATGTGGCACTCTGATGCTGAAGTATAAGATTCCAAAAATCTTGCAGGCTTAGCAAGAAGCAGAAACCACTGCAGAGAAAGTCCAAGGGCTAAGGTGGAATTCTTCCAGGAGGAGATTCTGTGCAGTCATTGGAATTTTATTTGGAATAAATCTAGGCAGTTTCCATTCAAAAATAATAGAATAGAATAGAATAGAACAGAACAGAACAGAACAGAACAGAATAGAATTGAAATCTTTATTGGCCAAGTGTGATTGGACATACAAGGAATTTGTCTTGGTGCAAATGCTCTCAGTATACATAAAAGAAAAGATACATTCAACAAGAGTCGAGAATCATAAGGTACAACACTTAATAATAGTTATAGGGTACAATAAGCAATCAAATCATACTAGGAAACAGTCAATATAAATCGTAAGGATACAAGCGACAAAGTTACAGTCACACAGTCACAAGTGAGAGGGGATAGGCGATAAGGAGCTATGAGAAGATTAATAGTAATAGCAATGAAGACTGTAAATAGTTGGACAGTGTTGAGGGAATTATTTGTTTAGCAGAGTGATGGCATTCGGGGAAAAAGTCTCCTTGTGTCTAGTTGTTCTGGTGTACAGTGCTCTATAGCATCATTTTGAGAGAAGGAGTTGAAATAGTTTATTTCTGGGATGTGAGGGGGTCCATAAATATTCTCACAACCTTTTTTTGACTTGTGCACAAGTCACAACCTTTTTCACAACCTTTTTTTGACTTCAGGTCCTTGACTGAAGGCAGGTTGGTAGTAATTGTTTTTTCTGCAGTCCTAATTATCCTCTGAAGTCTGTGTCTTTCAGGTTGGGCTGCAGAACCAGACCAGACAGTTATAGAGATGCAGATGACAGATTCAATAATTCCTCTGTATAACTGTATCAGCAGCTTCTTGGGCAGTTTGAGCTTTCTGAGTTGGCGCAGAAAGAACATTCTTTGTTGCTGCTTTTTTGATGATGTTTTTGATGTTAGGTGTCCATTTTAGGTCTTGTGATATGATAGAACCTAGAAATTTGAAGGTCTCTACTTTGATCCTGTGTTGTCTATGATGCAAGATGGTGCTGATGACAACTGCCTTAGTGAAATGCTCTCTAATGGTTTTATTCTTTATTCCATTCCATAAGCGTAGAACTACAAAGCAGGAGTCAAATATTAAGCAAAGTACCCTGCTTTTGATTCCTTGCCAGCAATAGGAACAGACAAGATGCACAACAGAGAGAAACAAATGGATAAACAGCTCGCCAATGTTTTCTGCACACAGGATACTTTTATGGGTCTGTGTGCTGTATAGACAACTTTTTACATTCTTATCTGGGAAATTTAATTCTTTGGATAAATTTAAGATGTTTTTCCTACTACCTACCCATCCGCTGTTACCTTACCCAGCACCCCAATTCAGGAAAAAAGTATGATTGCCATATACATTTGCAGAAAGTCGACTTACTTTCCAAGGACAAAAAGACATATAAACAATATGGGTCATGATTAAAACTAACATGATTCACTAGCAAAATGTATCCTGAGGTCTTGTTAAGAGTTTGCAGCATAAATTCAAGTCCAGAAAACACACAGATTACTGATTCAGCAGGATCATTAACTTCTTTATAAACATAATAAATGAGTAAAGTTTACAATACCAACTGTAGATTCTTTCAACTTAACATAAGCAAAAACACAAGCAGCAGCAGCAGCTCAGAGCAAATATCAGCTTCAGTTAGCAAACAAGTTAGTTTCACTTTAGAGCTGAGAGCAGAGACTAGAGCCACAGCCGGGCTACTTCTAGTTTCACTTTCCAATTCATCTCCCATTGGCTGGTCTGTTCCCATGCCTATTGATTGGCTGACTTTGTCACTAAGCTCTATTCCAGTTCATGAATATACACTGACAGGTCTTATGCTCTATGAAGGGTTATATTTATCATATCCTATTACAAATAGTCATAAATAAGGGGCATAAATGTGCATCAGGACCATTCATCCAAACACATCATCCAAACCAGGAGGCTAGCAACCTTGACTGGGTCTCATAATCACCCAGGGCCCCTCCAAAATACATCAACCCAACCAGAAACACCCATAAAACATGTAATGATAAAGATATGTCTGAGTTGCATCCTCTTCCTCCTTTATATCACACATAATATATTTAAATAATAATGATTGTGTTCAGCATTAAACATATTAAAAAAAAATCATGACTCTTTCATGGTGGATAGAAGCTGTTAACTAAAGAAGACACTGGAAGATTCTATTTTTCAACTAGGAAATTAACAACAATTTACAAGGGGAAATGCAAAATACTGGTATAATCTAAAATTGCAAGTTAGTAGAAAAGATTAATACAGAATGAAAAGAGATACTGAAATTTTCTTTATTAGGATAGAATATAATGTAATGTACATATTGGATAAAATCCATGTATAAGTAAAAACTCAAGTCTAGCAAATAACTGGAGATTGGAAGGAATGATCTGTCAAATTATCAGCCCCCATGCACAACTAGGATATATGGTCCCTTGTTTGTCAACTTGTCATGATATAAAAATGATGTTGAGACTCTAGAAACAGCACAGAGAAAAGCAACAAAGATGATTAAACGACTGGAGGCTAAAACAAAGAACAGTTGCTGGAATTGTGTATGTCTAGTTTAATGAAAAGAAGAACTAGGGGTGACATGATAGCAGTGTTCCAATATCTAAAGAGATACCACAAAGAAGAGGGGGTCAACCTATTCTCCAAAGGTAGGACAAGGTAGGACAAGAAGCAGTGACAATCTAGAATTGAGGGAAAAAATATTGACAATGAGAACAATTAATCAATGGAAAGACTTGCCTCCAGAAGTTGTAAGTGCTTGGTTTTTTTAAAAAAAGATAAGAACTTGGAAAAGCAAAATATGTAGATTTAACTATTCAAGTGGAATATTTTAATACTTAGCACATATTCAGTACTGAATACTTATTCAATCATGATTTTGATGCTGAATTGGTTCTCCATTCTTAGCCAGTGGCATGGCAAGTAGCTTAACGGGTTCTTGGCTGCTACAGTGGGTGAAATTTACCTTTCCTCACTTCCTTTCTGTAGAAAATCTTAGCAATTTTATCGTAAAAGGAAGCAGAACTGATTTGATATTTATAGAAAATCATATCTGGGAGAAATCAAGACTGACAGATTCAGTTTTTGTAACACAAATCCTCAGAACAAGGTAAAAGATTCCGCTAGAAACAGACGGGAGTATGGTTGGCTATAGAGATCCATCTACTCCTTCTTTTGCAGTTGACATCAGACATGAAACATCAGCAGTTTTGTTGCCTGTGATTGGCTTTAAATTTGCAAAATCGAGCTGGAGAAGCTTCTTGGACGAGAAGCAAAAAGTCTTGAAAGAAAAACCAGAAAGTCCAGTTGCCTCCTGAAAAAAGCACATTTAGGACAACCATGACCTGGATGACTGAGAATCTCCATACACAAAAACAAAATCAGACATACCAATTATCAACTATTCAGATGAACAATTTCCTCTACTTTTTGCTTCTGGACTTCTCAGGTCGATTTGATGGATAGGTTTAGGAAAATAAGACGCTAAAAACTCATGGTCTTTTCCTATGATCCAGGATATTTTTATGTCTTATGTCTACTAAATTTCTCCCATGAAGAACTTTCAGACAGTGGTGGGTGGTAGCAGCAAAAAAAAAAAAAAAGGCTGCCAAAGAGAACAAGTAAATGGCACATTATGAACTAAACAAGAAGCAACTTAGCACCTTCCAACATAGGAAATCCTTCCAACTATGTACATAATTATCAGTTAGAAAGTACACATGAAACAACAATTGAGCCAACCCCAGAAGGACTTGCATTTGGTTTACAGACACCGCCTAGGAACTGGGCGAGAAAAAACTTTCTGGAAGAACACAATGGTAAAAACCTTTTTAAAAAAAATATTTGCCAAGAAGCCAACATGGAGTCAAACTTAACCAGAAGTCAAGGCTAACTCAAGGGAGATTTGAATTGACTTATAGTGCTTGGAATGCATCTTACATTCCTTCAGTCTGAGAAAAAGAGGCAGGTATTCCTTTTCATTTTAACACTTCCAGCTAGGATAATCAAGCTGCTTTTTTCATGAGTGATAGCAACGTAGGAAACATAAATTCATGCTGGGATGCTGACATGAATTCTCTGTGCAGAGATCCTGCTGATATTTTGAAAATTCCCTCCAATACCTACATCTGTTCATGCCAAAGCGTCCCTCGGCCTTTACTATATCAGGTGAAATGAATTCTACAAATGGCACTCCTCCCTTCTTTCCCCATATCTCCCTTCATGTCCTCACCACATGGTCTCCATCAGATGTTTTCTTTTTCTTTACAATGTCCAAAATTCCAAAAACCCATCACTCTACATCCCCTGTGTTATTGGCAAGTTTTTGCTAGCCAGACCTGTAATGGGTTTTTGTTAACATAGCTAAATATTTCTTCCCAAATCATTTTCAATGAACTCTGTTTATTTGAATGCTGATATTTAGGGAGCGTTGTAATTACTGAAGAAGTATGGGCTCAGTTGTTGATAAATGTTATCCACTTGGTGGAAATCACTGGATTTGATTACCTTGAAAAATTATAAAACCTTTGTGTGACTCATGTAGAGCCCCATTATGTGAATATTAGGTGGGGAGGGGAGGATGAGCTTATTGGCAAGCCCGTATTCCCCTATTCCCAGGAATAGAAAGGGAACTGACCAAATTTGCAGATGATACTAAAGTGGCAGGATGTTGTGGTTAGCTGGCAACAGGTGTGGATGGCCCAAGAGAGCACGGACTCAGATGAGGGGCCAGGACCATTAGGGAGTGGACTGCTGCCTTCAGAGATTGGGGGGGGGGCTGGCAGCAGTGATGAGGAGGTTCCCGAGGAGCCTGTGCCAAGTGTGCATGCACGCAGGATTACTCGTAGGGAAGAGCAGCTACAACAACATGGGCAACTCAGGAGTAAGGCTGCAAGGTAATGGCCCCTCCTTCAAGATGATAAAAGCCAGCTGTGAAATGAATGTTCTTTGCAGAAAGCAAAGACGTTTTGAAAATCCAGCCTTGTGGACATTCCAAACTCCTTGTGGAGTTTGTATTTGAAGATTCTTGTATTGCAAATTATTTCTTGTCTGTTATCTTTTGGCAATCTCGCACAGTTTGGCAAGGCTTGTGCTTAGCACAGCTAATTGTTTTGTAGAAGCATTAAAAGGTTTCTGTTCCCTTTGGATTGTGTTTGATTTGTTGGAAAAGGGCGTGGATCAGAACACAGCAATAGTCAACACCCTAGATCTGTGATGGTGAACCTATGACTCTGTGCACATATCAAACACACAGAAGAGCATTCAGGAGAGTTCCTCCAAGCATCCCTAATCTCTGGAGTTCAGCTGTTGAAACTGGGGAATCAGCTTTACAATTTTAGTGCTCTAAAAAAGTACCACAATGCAAGGAAGCACTTTTGAGAACTACATTGACCCTTTGAACCTGATGATATATATATATATATATATATTGAAGAATTTAGGTTTTTTTTAAATTATCCATTATGTAAAGTATTCTAAACATATCTACTAAAGAACATTATACAAAATTTATATTCTTGCTGTGTCATATATTTAGATTTTGGAGAGATTCTGTTGAATATACAAGGCCAAACCAGGTCTCTGTGGTGTGATTCCAGTCAAAGTTATCCACCAATGAGCAAGAGTGAGCAGGAGAAATACTTAGGAGGTTTGGTTTTTATGAATAACAGATGAGAAGGAAAAACAATTATTCTAAATTTTATTCTTTCATTAAGCCAAGGTAAAGTATGTAGAAAAAGGGTTTCTCCTTTTAAACTTTCAAGATTTTTCCCTAAATATTTTCTTGCAGGGACAGCAAATCTATAGCTTAGAGAAATAAACATGGTAGTAATTGCTTTTATTGCCCAAGAAAAATAACTTTGTTCATCTTCAAGTAATTAATAATTGTCAAAATTTTATGACTACTCCATTTGTAGCCTGGCTTGTAGAGGGTCACATCACTAAAATATGGCTACAATGATGGGGTCTGCTACCAGAGATATTTTCCACTCCTCTGCTGCTCTTGTATAAAGTGTCCACATGCATTATGTCAAATAATATCCAGGGTCAAAAAGGTACAGAACTGTTTAAAAGCTACTACTTGAAAAAAAAACAATAAATAATAACAACACTGGATGTCCTCATTTGTACTAGTCCTCCAGGGGAACAATAATTTTTGCTGTAAGTATAGGCTTCCTCATAAGTCTGGAACATTCAGTCAGATAAACATTTAAGAAACAAGTTCCACCCTGTGTAAAAATGCTCCTGTTTTTTTTGTTGTTGTTTGTTTGTTTACAAAGGGCGGAGCAATCACCTTTTTTTGCTTACACAGTTTTAGGAAACTGTCAGTTCAGTTGTAGCACAGAGTAAAGGCATTGTACAGGCAGGCACTAATGGTAAAATCTGAAGGGATGAAAGGACTATCCTTCTGGTGCTTTCTCACATGAAGTTTAATCGGAAGCAACCACTGCTGCATGGATAGGTTTTCTTCCACAGGAGTTAGACAATATCATAAACAGAATAGCTGCTGTTTCTGTGAATGCCCAAGGGAACAACTCTCATTTTTTCCAAGCAAAACATGCCACCTGGGGACTTTGTTGATTGCCAACAATGTTCATGATGACTTTTATTAGGTCCCAAATGACTGGTTAAGGTTACAGAAAATGCCATAGCTGTGTAAAAATATAAGGCATATGTGCATTTACCATTTAAGGGACAGCTTAAACGGTAAATGCATGTATGCCCTATATATATATACTGTATATATATGGTATTTTCTGTAACCTTAACAATTTAAGACTAAACCAGTTTAATAAAAAACATGTCCACTGAACACAAGAGTCCTTTTTTTCCATTTGGTCAATGCCAAGTATGGCCCACTATCTGTTTCCTGAATAAAATTTATCTTTTACCTATTCTTGGTAAACTACTAAGTCCTCTGCTGACCAGCTATTTGGTTAGTTGCTTTACAGTGGCTTGCTGGCAGGGGAATGCTGGGTGTTAACATTCACAAATGCTTCCTTAGATAGCCTTTGGGTTGATCTAAAGATGGCTTATTAACCTATAGGCAAGGGTTGCCAACCTTTTAGACCTCAGGAACCACCAAATTCAGAATTTTGAATCCCGGGGACTGCTAATATGAATTTTGACTGACGGTGGCTTACTGACGTTGGTGGGAGAGAGAGAGAGAGAGAGAGAGATCTGACCTAACCTCTCTCTCCCCCTCTCTCTCTCTTTCTCTCTCTGTCTCTCTGTCTCTCTCTCTCTCTCATACACACACAAACACACAGAGGCGGAGTGGGATTCAAATTTCTTAACAACTGGTTCTTGGGCATGGCCTAATTTGTGGGTGTGGCTTGGTGGTCATGTGACTGGCTGGGCATGGCTTGTATGTAAATATTATAAATATTTATGTAAATATTGAATTTTTTATATAAAAAAGAGCAACTTTTACCCAAAATCAGGCAAAGCATGCAGGCAGATTGAGTTGCTCATAGAATCACAGATTCACTTAGAGATCTGTGTTTCTGCCATCAGCTATCTGAGTCTGCAACTGAATAATAGAACCTTCAGTCCTAAGGAAGGTTCGGCTCTGCTTAAAAGCAGAGCCAAAGATCTAAAGATTAGCTAGAAAGCAAGAAATACAACAATTTCCTACTTTCTAGCTAATCTAAATCTCCTGGCATAGCAAAACAGCTGATGGTCAGGGAAAAGAAAGGAAAAATAGCAACTTAGCAGGCAAGTTTGCCAGATAAGGAGTGAGTGGGTGGGGAGGGTTCCTGTGGGCCATGTCAGTGGTGCAATCTTGTGATTCTCAGTCATCCAGATCATGGTTGTCCCAAAGGTACTTTTTAAAAAGGCAACTGGACCTTCTTCTTTTTTCTTTGAAGACATTTTACTTCTTACCCAAGAAGCTTTTTTAGTTCAGAACTGAAGAATCTTCTTGAATGAGAAGTGAAATGTTTTCAAAGACAAACAAAGAAATCTAGTTGCCCTTTTAAAAAGCACCTTTGATTTGAGTGGTAGGAATTTACATAAGAATGTGTTGCTTCCTAGTGGCAGAAGGGTCTGTCTGTAATAGTGAAGATGACATGAGCAAAGAGTGGATGGGATAACATTTTAAAAATCTCTACTTCATTTATCTGCACAACATAATACCAAATATTTTCAGAAATGGATTTTCAAATAGCATTGTCTTTGCCATGAAGTCAGCAATTATCACAGGTTCCTGAGATCATCTGAAGTTTTAGTCTTATATTGTTCTTATGCTGTTTTCAAACAGTGAAGTTTAAAGGAAGCTTTTGGTGTAGTTAATTACCATTCACACATCAGAATAAGACAAAGTATAATTGAGATGTAGATCTAGAAGTTCTGCATCTAAGCTCCAACATTTTTTCCTCAAATAAAGTTTGGAACAGTTGTATCAAAAGAAGACAAGTCTGCCCTAAAGTTGAACTCAACTCTTGATAACTACATCCATGCATTCTTCTTGGCATCAGTACAGAATTGGCATGCCTTTGACTTCTTCCATGAGTTTTCTTCAACTTTCCAGTCTTTCCTGCAGCTCTAGAATTCCTAAGTGCTCCCCCTCCAGTAATCAATACTGAGCTCCTACTCAGGTTGGAGGTCAGCCAGTTGCTGGGTGCTGCCAGGTGCTGACCCTAAAGTTATTAAAAAGACATGCACATGCTCTCCATCCTCCAATTTTAGTTTCTAACTCCTCACATTCTTTCTAATGGCTTTCTAAAATCCTTACTCAGTGGAGAGCTCTTGAACAATCAAATATTTTCTGAGTCCTGGACAACCAGCTGCAAGCAACTTGAAAGATGAGGTGGGCCTTGCCCCTCAGTCAGATGAAAAACAGCCCCCCAGGAATCCATATTTTTAAAAACTATTCTGTTGGTCAACTGCTTTTCTCAGCAACTTGGGTATAAATCTGATGAAGTAGGAAGTTGAACCACAGGTCATGGAAATCCAATCATTTTCCTCCTTGTTTTTACTGCTTGTTAAGGTGTGGTATAACTTTACCTCACAGGACACTCTTTTCCCTTTTTATCTGAAATGATCCCTGACAAATGCTAAGCAGGTCACATATGGCCTCTGTCAACTACACTACAAACCTTTTGTGCCTTTTAATAAAAACAAGATGAATGTTTGCTTTGCTTTTCAAATTTGTCCAGTCCATCTCTGTGATAAACAGTGCCACTGATGTAATAACACTTTGTCAAGTCGGTTGTTTCTTTTTTCTAGTCTGGATCTGCAGCTGGTGAAAGAAGACAACACTGGCTTCCAGTTAGGGACTATAGGCATCCAGCAGTTTGTGAGTTAATAGTTCATAGCAACCATTACAACTTTTCACATTGGGCTTATTTAGTGTCAAAGAGAAGAAAGTGAAAAGAACTTAGTAAATTAGTAAAGGCACTGGATATTTATTGAAACCAACCTGCCAGTTGCTATCCCCAAATTGTATCGCTATCTTTAATTCAAAGACTTAAAATATTGGTTAAGCACTGGAATTTTTTGATATAAATTTGATTACTTAACCATCTGCCTCTTCAGTTGTTTGGCTATGCTATTGTATATTTTGGCTCTAAAGTTTTAGGATTTCTAGGAAAACTCCGTTATGGAAATCATCTAAAGTTATAAATAAATCCAAGCGGGCTTCACAATTCTCCTCTAGGTTAACAGTTTAACTTAGAACAGGGTATCCAACCTTGGCTGTTTTAAGATCCCTGGTATTAATGAATTCCCCAGTCAGCCATGCTAGCTGGGGAATTCTGGAAGTTGAAGTCCACAAGTCTTAAAAGTTGCCAAAGTTGGACAGCCCTGCTGTAGAAGCAAGGCTAAAACACCAGCTTGTTAGAAAACTTGCTACAAGTGAAAAGCTGAAATCCTCTGGCTCTCTATATTTTTGCTTCAGTTTCAGCTTTGGTATGGATACCAGAGAGCTATTATTGTCTACCATTCATGTCTTTACCTGACTCTGTTCTTATCCACAGCATGTGTAGAGCCCAAATGCTTTAATGGCAACTATCTGAAAAATAAAATGGTAAAAATCTATATCTAATCTTTAAATGTTTGCACACAAATAGGGAAATCAGCCCCTCCTTTGGAGAAAGATCAATCTCACAAGTAATACCTCCCCTTTTAAAAAAAAAAGGCAGGGGAGAATCATTCCTTTTGTTGTGTTAAGCAGGCACATGCAAAATTATGCATGCAGGAGGAAATAAATATAAAATTATAAAGCCTTTTAAAGGAATAGTCCATAGAAAGATAAGCTTATATTGTTGCATATTCAGAATCAGAATAGAGCTGGAAGGGACCTTGGAGGTCTTCTAGTCCAGCCCCCTGCTCAAACAGGAGATACCATTTCAGAACAAATGACTGTCCAGTCTCTTCTTAAAAACCTCCAGTGATGAAGCACCCACAACACTTGGGCAGAAGCTGTTCCATTGGTTAATTGTCCTCACTGTTAGGAAGTTTCTCCCCAATTCTAGGTTGCTTCTCTCCTTGAATAGTTTCCATCCATTGTTTCTTGTCTTGTCTTCTGGTATCTTGGAAAATAAACTGATCTCCTTCTCTATATGGCATTATGTGAGGATATAATCTTAGTGAAAATTATAAGACAAGATAGGTCTGTTTCTGGTGTAAAAGAAACACTCTTTAAAGTTGTTCCAAATTGCAAATGAACATGCAATGTACTGACTTATGTACAAAGAAAATGAATGATCATAGACAATTAAATACAATACCTAACACAGATGAACAAATTGAAGGTCAAAATCAAATGCAGTGCTTAGTTAAGTTTTCCCTATTACTATGGAGAACAGATTAGTCTTTAAAAAAAACAGATAAACTTGAAGATTGGCAATAAAATCTGGTACTCTCTACCCCTCATCCCCATCTTGACACATTTCCTCCTAGAATTTTGTTTTCGATGTTTTAAAGATAACAGATTTCATTCTATACAGAAGGGAGGACTTTGTCTAATCTTCCTTCTTTAGGCTCCTAGTTATACTTCCATGTACTGTATTTTACTTAGCCAGAGTTTGGATCAACTGTGCGACTTGTTTGCTGAGAGTGAATACAAGGGTGGAGCCAATTCACTGCATCAGCTTTTAATCAATTTCTGTACTTCTGTATAAGTTTATTTATTTTTATTTTATTTATTTATTTTTGGCAATTGTTTACAAAATAATAGGTATAAGTGAAAACATAGTTATGAATACATGGATACATATAAGAAAAATAAAAAAAATATAAAAGAAACAATAGGACAGGAACGGTAGGCACGTTGGTGCGCTTATGCATGCCCCCTACAGACCTCTTAGGAAAGGGGAGAGGTCAATAGTAGACAGTCTAAGGTTGAAGTTTTTGGGGTTTGGGGAAGAAATCACAGAGCCAGGTAGAGTATTCCAGACATTGACCACTCTGTTGCTGAAGACATATTTCCTGCAATCAAGTTTGTTGTGATTAACCTTGAGTTTGAGTCTATTGTTTGCTCTTGTGTTCTTATGGTTGAAGCTGAAGTATTCATTGATAGGTAGGACATTGGAATGTATGATTTTATATACTATACTTAGATCGGACCAAAGGCAGCGTAGTTCTAGATTTTCTAGGTCTAGAATTTCAAGTCTGGTGGCATAAGGTATTCTGCCCTGAGTAGAGGAGTGGAGAACTCTTCTTGTGAAATATTTCTGGACTTTCTCAACTGTGTTAATATCAGATACATAATGTGGGTTCCAGACTGATGAGCTGTATTCGAGTATTGGTCTAGCAAATGTTTTGTATGCTCTAGTTAGTAGTGTAATATTACCAGAGAAAAAACTATGTAAGATTAGTTTAACAACTCTTACGCCTTTTTGGCTATGTAGTTACAGTGGGCTCTAGCACTTAGATCATTAGAGATGAGTACTCCAAGATCCTTGACAGAGTTTGGATCATCAACAAGGTCTCGACTATTCAGCTTGCATTTTATTTTCTGATTTTTTTTGCCAATATGTAGGACAGAGCATTTATTTGTTGAGATTTGAAGTTGCCATTTGTTTGACCATTCTGATACATAGTCAAGGTCTTTTTGAAGGGTAGCAGTATTGTCTGTGGTGTTGAATAGCTTTACATCATCAGTGAAGAGAACACAGTTGCTCTTGATATGACCACAGAGGTCATTTATGTAGAGTATGAAAAGAATTGGTCCCAGAATACTGCCTTGAGGGACACCACTATTGATAGGTACAGAATTTGATAGGACGCTCCCAATTTTGACCATTTGTTGTCTGTTTGACAGGAATGCTTCTATCCAGTTATGCAGGTGTCCAGAGATACTGTAAGATTTTAGTTTTAGGAGTAGTTTGTCGTGTACCACTGAATCAAAGGCTTTACAGAAGTCTATGTAGATTGCTTCTATTGCTTTGTCCTGATTGAGTTGTGTAGTCCATATGTTTTTGCAGTGTAAGAGTTGCAGATTACATGATAGTTTTTTCCTGAAACCAAATTGTTTATTAGAGAGTAGGTTGTTTGTTTCTCAGTGGAGGATGATGTATTGATTAATAATTGATTCCATGAGTTTACAGGTGACGCAGCTTAAAGAGATTGGTCTGTAATTTTAAACTAAGCTGGGCTCTCCCCTTTTGAAGATGGGGATGACCGTGGCTTGTGACCATAGTTTTGGCAAGGAGCTGGTCCTGAAAGATTTTTCAAAGATTATGCTTAGAGGTTCTGCAATGGCAGTGGATAGCTTTTTTAAGAAGTAGGCACATGTTCTATCCAGTCCAATAGATAGAGATGGTTTTAGATTGCTTAGTGCTTTTTCAACATTGTCTTCTGTAAAATCGATATGTATTAGATCATTGTAGTTGTCTGTGGTTCAACTAAGAAATACTGGGCATGATCCATTGCTGTTTACAAATATTGAGCCAAAGAATGTGTTAAAGAGGTTGGCTTTAATAGTGTCCTTGTTGCAGTCTTTACCATTAGGTCCTTTCAGGGGTGGGATGGACCTTGAATCTTTTAGTTTGTTGTTTACAAAATTGTAGAAAGTGTGGGTAGAATTGGTGCGTAGAAGGTTTTCTTCTTGTTTAATGTGAAAATTGGTGCATTCAACTTTTATCTGGTGGCATAATTTTTTGTATCAGCTTTTGAAGTTGGCAACATGACCAGATTTGTTTTTCTACCAAAGTGATTTCTTTTTGGATTGAAGCTTCCTTATTGTTATGGGTAATTTGTTTTTTCTGGTTTTGGGAGTTGTTAATGGTACATATAGTTTGATGACTCTTTTGACTTTAAGTAAAAATATGTTGTAATGGTCTTCCCCCAAACAATCATTGTTTCTTTGATTTGTTCTTCTAGTTTAATTTCTAATAAATATCCATACAATTTTTTAATCACCTTTTCATCAGTACCTGTCAAAATCTTATCTAAATCAGTCAATTTATCATAGAAACCTTCTGTTTTAGAATCTTTATCATACCTAGAATGTATTTGCACATATGATATATTGTTTCTATGGCTTGAGTAATTTTTTTTACCAAAGCCCATTTGGTCCAATTGTAACAGCATAAAATGCCAATTCACATTATAAAAGGCTTTTTGTGCATCTATAAACATCAGAGCCATTTGTTTTTCAGGATGTGCCTCATAGTATTCCAGTGTATCTAAAATTATTCTCACGCTATCTTTAATCTGTCTCTTCAGCAGAAATCCATTTTGATCAGGATGAATAAAATTGTTTAAGTATCTTTTCAGTCTTTCTGCCGGAATTGAAGCAAAAATTTTATAATCTGAATTTAATAGTGATATAGGTCTGTAATTTTTAACTTGCTGTGGGTCTGTGTCCTCCTTCGGTACAAGTGTGATATATGCTTCTGACCATGTTTTGGGTATCCTCTTCCTTGTCATAACTTCATTCATAATTTCTAATAAGTGAAGATTCAGTGTTTCCTGGAATGTCTTATAAAATTCCACTGGCAAACCATCTGGACCTGGTGCTTTCACAGTGTTTTGCTTTTTTAAAGCTTCTGTTAATTCCATCATTGTTATTTTACTTTCTAACATGATTTCAATATCTTTGGGTATCTGGGGGAAATTTGCTTCCTGTAAGTATTGTTGAATTCTTTCTTCTTGAACATTCTCTTGATGGTAGTTTTCCATAGTAATCTTGAATATTTTTTTTCTTCACTGCATTTCCATAGCATACATGTCCTTGTTCATTTATCAGTTGATTTATTCTTCTCGAGTCTCTTTCCTTTCTCAATTTATATGCTAGCCATCTGCCTGATTTGTTTGCATCTTCAAAATAGTTCTGCTTAGCATTTTTAATTTTTTGTGCTATTTCTTCTTTTTCCATTAGCCCCATTTTATGTTTAGTTATGTCCATTTTAATTTTAATGTTCTTTTTTGTGGAAATTTTGGTAGTTCTTTTTCCAACTTTTTGTAGTTGTCTTCCAATATTTTAAATATTTTTTTCTGTTTTATATTTCTTTTCCTTGTATAGTCCATTATCAAGCCTCTTATATAAGCCTTCATCGTGTCCCAGAGGTTCTGTAATGATGTATCCTCTTTTGTATTTTCTTTGAAGAAAAAGGTCAATTCTCTCTCAATTTTGTGTTTAAAGTCTTTTTCCTTTAATATCGTATTATTTAAAGTCCATCTAGATCTCCTTTTTTGTCCTTTCCATACAAGTGTTATTGGATTGTGATCTGCCCAGGTACTTGCTTCTATTTCAATGTCTTGTATGTTAGAAAGCAATTCTGTTGACATCCAGATCATATCTATTCTAGACCATGATGCATGTCTATTTGAATAAAAGGTATATTATTTATTTTCTGCATTTCTCTCTCTCTATGCATCTTTTAAGTTTATCTCATCTACCATTCAAAAGAAGGATTTTGGCAATGTCTTTCTAGCTTTCTTTGCTGTTTTCTGTGTTTTATAGTCCAATTTGTCATTTATTATTTCATTAAAATCTCCCATCAGACAGATATTAGCATAGTCCAGTTCAATTATTTTCTTATGTAATTTCCTGTAAAAATCTTCTTGATTATTATTTGGGGCATAAATTGCTATTAAAAGTGTCTTTAGATTATTGTCCGTTATCTCCACCATCAAAATCCTTCCATAATCATCGGTATATATTTGTTGCTCAGGAATTGTATCTCTAATGTATAACACCACTCCTCTCTTTTTACAGCGTGTCAACTCTGTAAATAATTTCCCTAATTTTTGTTGTTTCAATATATAATCATGTTTTTTTTAGTATGTATTTCTTGTAGGCAGATTATATCAAATTTTAATTTCTCTCATTTATGAAATATTTTTCTTTTAATAGCTGAATTAAGCCCATTTATATTAATTGTAATCAGTTTTTTTCTCATCCATTTTAGACTTTATAAGCAGGGGTAGATTAGCATTCTGTAAGTACTGTTTAACTCTTTCATCATCAATATTCTCTTGTGTGTATAGTTTCCCATAATAATCTCGTATAATTTTCTTCTTTTCTTTACTTCCATAACAAACTTGGCCTTAATCATCTATTAATAGCAATATTTTCCTTGATTCATTCTCCTTTCTCAGTTTATATGCTAACCTCTACCTGGTTTATTTGCATCTTCAAAATAGTTCTGTTTTGCACCTCTGGTTTTCTGTGTTAATTCTTCTTTTTCCACTAATCCCATTTTATGTTTAATTATATCCATTTTTAAATTAATGTCCTTTTTCTGTGGCATTTTCTGTAACTCTTTTTCAAGTCCTTTATACTCATCCTCTAATGTTTTAGAGGCTAGTCTTTTCATGGTATTTCTTTTCCTTGTATAGTCTATTATCCTTTGGCATATGCCTTCATTGTATCTCATACATTCTGCATTAATGTGTCTTTTATTTTCTTTAAAGAAAAAAGGCAGTTCTTTCTCCATCCTCTGTATGAAGTCTTTTTTTTTTAGTATAGTATTATTTAACGTCCATCTAGGGTTAAGTTAGGGTTAATTTGTTTTTTCTGGTTTTGGAAGTTGTTAATGGTACATATAGTTACATATGACTCTTTTGACTTCATGTAAAAATATGTTGTAATGGTTTTCTACAGTATTGCATCCAGGGAATAGAAATTGCCAATCAAGGGATGAGAGATTATTGTTTATAAGATCATAGTTGCCTTTTTTGAAGTTATAATTGGGGATTCCGTCATTGTGATGATTTTTGTGTGGATGTATGTTGAGACAAAAGTCAATCATGTTGTGGTCACTGTTGGAAAAGGGTTCTTTAAGTTGTATTCCATAAATTGAATTCAAACTATTGCAGAAGATGAGATTGAGGCAGTTGTTAAGTCTAGTGTTGTTGGTTACTAGTTGTTCTAATCCCAGATTTGTTACTGCATTGTAGAAGGTTGCATGTGTGGGTTCAGCTGTACATTCGTTAAGGGTCCAGTTAATATGAGGTAGATTGAAGTCACCAAGAAAGATAAAAGTGTGTGTGCAGGATGCTGCCCATGTTAGTCGTGTATTTAGCTTGTTTTCCTGTTTGATGTCATAATCAGGGGCTCTGTAACATAGTAAGAACTGAAATGTGATATTTAAGGACAGTTCACAGACGACGGTCTCAGGAATAGCAAGCTCCTGGGTAACTTGGGTGTTTTTTAGATGTAGGGACTTTTTATAGAAGATAGCAACACCACCTCCTCTATGGATTTTACGATCTGATCGATAAACATGATAGTCTCTTATTGTGGTAATAGAGTCAAGGAGAGATGCATTGAGCCATGTTTCACAGAGAAATATAATGTCGAATATAACTGTATTTAGTAAGAGGAGAAATTCAGGTATTTTATTTACAAGTCTTCTTGCATTGAGTAGCTTGCATTTAAGGCCAGTTGTGGTTGCAATAGAGGTAGTTAGGGGCATGCGTGCCAAGTTTTGGTGATATTGGATTGGATGGGGTAGGGTTGGATGTGTTGTGGGTTGTGTGACTTTCTTTTGATGCAATCAGCTCTGTAGTCAATGTATAGATCCTTTTCTCCATTGTCTAGATGGTTTTTGAGTTCTGCTCAGAGTTCACAGGACCGGATGATTTGCAGTATGGATAAGTCTGGTCTTAAGCGAAGTTTTTTGTGGTTGGGATTGGTTTTTGCAATGGCGTTTATTGTATGAATGAATATGCGTTTGCTGGACTCATTTTTGCATACAACTCTACAAAATCTTGGGGCCACAAAGCCGTCATTGTATTTGCACCCAGAGCCATCTCTGGTTATTTCAATGATATCTTCAGGAGAGATGTTTGTTGTATTTGAGTTGCTTATGATATCACGAACTTTGGTGATGTCATCTGTTTCATTGGTGTCTTTGAGACCAAATAAGATGGCATTTGGACATTTCTGTTCACGTTCCATGGTGTCTCTGATGAGTAAGGAGATATTATTTGTGGAATTAATTGAAGGGATAGTAATTGTTGGTTGCTGTGGTTTGGTGGTTATTTTTGGTTGTAGTTGTGATTGTAGTTGAAGTAGTGGTTGTGGTTGTTGTTGGATTTGATTTTGAGCTGATAGGTACTCACTTATCTGTGCTGTATTTTTTTTCAAGACAGATTAGGCTTGCTTTTATAGTTGTTTCAAAACGTGTTGCTAAGCATTCTTCTACTGAGTGAATGAGTGATTCTATGCTTTAAACTCTGTCAGGTAGGGTACTCAGTTTGTTTAGTTTAGGAGAACATGATGGACATAGATAAAAGAATGTATCTGAATTTTTAACCATATCAGCTAGGCTTTTGTTTGTGTTTAAGCAGGCAGGGTGGGCTAGATTATCGCATAGGCAGCATTTGATGTAAATTTCGCTTTCATTGATGGTTTCAAGACATCTGAAACATGTGCAGGAGTCTGGGAGATCATTGGTAGAGATATTTTTCTTTTGTTTTGTTTTGGAGTTTTTGGCTGGCATGGTCAATGGCAATAGTACAGTAATCAATTACAATAGCTAGTTAAAGTGATAGGTAGACAGTTACTTAATTAATGTTGGTAATTACTAAATGTTAATTGATATGTTAGAGAACAAATCAAAAGTAAGGTTACTTATTACTAAAAATCAACCAATCAATTGGTTATTCAAATCACTCTAATCAAATAATTTTGCTAAGCAACAAACAGCCTAATTTATTACAGTAATTACTAAACACACTGGTCAATTAAATTCACTAAATCACTGATTGTACTAATCAGATATTCAGTAGTTACACTATATGCACTAAACACTCAATCATACTAATTAATAAAAAATAAATCAATTAATTATTTGATAAAAATTAATTATTTTAAAGAAATTTATTTTTTGAGATAGTGAAGTAATGAAGTAATATTGAGAGTTAGTAAGTAAAGGGTTACTGCTTTGCTTTGCTTTGCTTATCTGTTGCTGATATCTGAGAATAGATTTATAACCCCTAATAAACTGGCAGGAGGTCTCTTTTCCTGGGCTTTTTGAAAACAATCAGTGAGCAAGGGTTTACACTCTCTTTCTTGTTTTGTCGATTGGGTTTTTGAGATAGTAAAGATGCAAAGATGCTGAAGGGGGGAATCTTTGGCCCCTTCTTCAGCAGAGATAAACAGAACAATTCACTAGGAGGCAACAGGAAACTTTTTGTTTTGTTTTCCCTTGATGAATGGGATTTCTGGGCCCCTTCTAGTTAATTTAAATACACTTTCAAAGTGTGTTGCTTTTAAGAGAAAGAGGCACGTAGATAGTCTTGCACTGGCAAATGGTCTTGCACTGTCAATTGCTCCTGGCTTCAATATACTTCTGCTTCTATCACAGGAAATAAAAATGCTTCCAATCTTCACAGTAGTTCAGTTATAACAATACTTCCCTACTTATTGAAAGTCCAAAGTTACTGTCCTTTTAAAGAGGGAGTCTGAATTAGCAAATTGATGAAGAGGGAAGAGGGAAGGGGGGAGGGGAAGCAGTCTGCTTCACACCCTGGCTGCAAAGATCTGAAGACTGACTCACAGCTCCAGGTGCTCACCGCCCTGCAAGGATGGGATGAATCTCACCGTGTCAGCACCCTGCAAGGATGATTGTAGAGCCCCCGGTACTGGCGAGCCCCACCGCCTTACCTTCTAGTAAGGATGGGTTGAATCACAAATCATTGAGCACTTTTGAATAGAGTGCTTTTGAATTTAGTGCTTACCGAGGAATGAGTTCTTTTCTGGCATGCTGGTCAAGGATGGGAGGAATCGGTGATCTCCGAGTACTTTTGAATTGAACGTTTGCTGAGGAATCTTCTTTAAAACTTCCAGTGTTGGAGCATTTACAATGTCTTACTCTTCTTCAGTTCTTGGCATAATGCCTCAGTTCTTGACATAATGCTAAGTAAGTTATGCCACTGTAACTTGGAATTTCATTGCAGTGAAAGCAAATATGATTCTATTCCATATAAGCTTAGTTTGAATCTCTTCGCCACCCCCAAATCTGATGACGAGTTATTAAATGGGCCAGGCTGCTCCAGACTCATACTTTATGGCTGCTCTGAAAAAAAAATCTAGGAAATTTAATATTAAGAAACTCAAAACAAATGTTACTCTTAAAATTAAAGCTCTTTAATGAAATAAAACATGTCTAAATATTGAAGAGACACTACTTTGTAGATGTTTCAAAACTTGTAGCAGCTGTTCTAATGGATAAATGAAACAGGAGGTGTCTGTGTCAACCAAAATTTTAGACAATTAGGTAAATTGTGGATTTTTGCAAATGTATGCTAACACAATCTGTTCCACCAGTAATATTCAACTACCAACATTTCTTTTGTAAATAACAATGCTGTTTCTGTGACTTACTGTACCAACCCATAACTAGGCTAGTTATACAGTGGTTTTCTACTATAAATTAGGATTTGTCTCAGAATTTGTTCCCGCTGAATTTTCCACCATGGGTGTATCATCTATCTGGCAGGGCAGCAATTCCATCTCAATTACATTCAGGTAACATTATGTACACCTGTGTGCATCCAGTGAGAAAAATGGATAATATACACATATCAAAGCAATAGCAATGGCATTTAGGTTTATATATTGTCCCATAGCACTAGTCTTTACAGTACTCTGTGCAGTTTACAATGTCGAAGAATTATTTGCATATTGCCCTCAACAATCTGGGTCCTCATTTTAATGACTTAGGAATGATGGAAGGCTGAGTCAATCTTGAGCCCCATCAGGATCAAACTCCAGGCTGTGGGCAGAGTTTTCTTGCAATACTACAATTTAACCACTGCACCACTAGGCTCTTGTTGGAAGCTCTTCTTGCTATAGTCTTTTCTAGAACAAAATTATGTAAACCTGGGCTTTCCAATGTCTATGCAGATTATAAATGGTAGGAGGACATTTTCTTAGGGAAAATTATCTATTGTTAGATTGTAGAAAAGAATTGATAGTATTTTAATAAGAACTTCTGGGAAGGGTATTCATCACAGCAATTAGTACTACTGAGCAGAGCATCCTTATGCTGAAGCAAGAGATGAGAGAACAAATAACAATAGGATAGGATAGGATAGGATAAGATAGAATAGGATAGGATAGAATAGAATAGAATAGAATAGAATAGAATAGAATAGAATAGAGTAAGGTAGGGTAGGGTAGAGTAAAGTAGAATAGAGTAGAAAGTTGGAAGAGACCTTGGAGGTCTTCAAGTTCAACCCCTTGCTTAGGCAAGCAACCCTAACCCTATACCATTTCAGACAAATGGTTGTCCAATCTCTTCTTAAAAATTTCCAGTGTTGGAACAGTCACAACTTCTGGAGGCTAGCTGTCCCACTGATCAATTGTTCTAACTGTAAGGAAATTTCTTCTTAGTTCTAGGTTGCTTCTCTCCTTGATTAGTTTCCATCCATTGATTCTTATCCTGCCTTTAGGTGCTTTGGAAAATAGCTTGACTCTCTCTTCCTTGTGGCAATCCCTGAGATATTGGAACACTGCTGTCATAGCACCCCCAGTCCTTCTTTTCATTAAACTAGACATACCCAATACCAGCAACCATTCTTTATATGTTTTAGCCTCTAGTACCCTAATAATCTTTGCTGCTTTTCTAGGGGTGGGATTCAACTGGTGTGATAACTGGTTCAGTGAGCATGTGCAGTATTTGAAAATCATCTTCTCCTGAAAGCCCTGTGTATAACACAGCATGTGCGCAGCAATCAGCTATGCCGCGCAAAGCAACTGAGGTTGAAAAAGCAGGAAATAAAGGACAGCCTAGAGCCCAGGTGGGCGAATGGGCCAAACAGAAGAACAGTAGATTGTCGGAGCAAACCGGTTCCCTGTCAGCTAATCTTCAGAGCTACCGGTTCAGGAGAACTGGGCTAAACCGATAGAATCCCACCTCTGTGCTCTTCTCTGTACTCCTTCCAGAGTATCAACACCTTTTCTACATCGTGGTGACCAAAACTGGATACAGTATTCCAAGTGTGATTTTATCAATGCTTATAAAGTGGTATTAATACTTCATGTGATCTTCATTCTATCTTTCTATTAATGCAGCCTAGGACTGTGTTAGCCTTTTTGGCAGGTGCAGCATACTACTGGCTCATATTTAACCATAAATAGTTCCCACAGTTGTTGGAAGTTCCCTGTGAGGGAGGTGCAAGTTTATGAAACAGAGCTCTTCTCTTCAGTGAATGTCTTTCCAAGAGCTTCATTAGGAAACACAACTGATAGCCTGCCATGTGATTAATTCCTAGCTCAAATGTGTACATAAATAAAGGCTTTGAGGCTAGGGAGCAAAAAGTATTTTTGAGATCAGATCTCTCTTTGGTGTGGGAAATCCAAATGATCCTAAACTCCTTGTGGTCCCTCCTAGGAATTATAGCTTAGTCATCTAATCACCTAATAAATCACCTTGTTACTTCATTATCTCTTGGAGAGGAAGCACATCTGTCCGGGAGAGCATATGATTTATAGTCAGAATTGAGCCTTCAGTTCAGCCCTTTAGTATCAATAGTTTCAAGTTTTAATTAGTAGGAAATATTACTGCCTGGCTGCTACCAGTCAATGCCAGTTCTCAACTAGGTGAACAAATTATGTAAGGTAGTGGTGAACAATTTCTTGCCATTATTGATTGTCCTGCTGAAAGTATTAGTGAAGCTTGAAAACAGTACTAAAATCTAAGAAGAAGAATTGTGCATTTAAGATCTATACCTAACATGATATTATTTGCAAAAATAATTTATTTTCCTCTCTACAGCATTGGTGTTGTATGTCTGCAGTACATTAGTACAGAATGCAAAAGGAAGAGAGAAACCCTTGGAATGTGCTCTAAATTAAGAGTGAATGTGACAGAATCCAGAGCCCACTTAATAATCATGTAAATATGTTTTATATTTTCTCCAAATGTTTTAGATTTTAGCTACATTTGGAAAGAGCTCTAACTATTGGAAGAATATAGTGCTGAATTTTCAAAAATGACAATTCCAACTTACATTGCTTTAAATAAATATATACAACTCACAGAATAATACACACTAAAACAAATGCTTACCTTGGCAATGCATATAAAGGAAAGCTTGACCCACTATCTGCATCACACAAAACTAAATATCTGAAGTCTTCAAAGCCCTACTTGCAACCTGAAACTTTATTTAATCAGAAGGAGTGGGCTACATAAGCACCCATTGTAATCAAATAGGTTTTGCATTAACCTGAAGGAGGCTGATTGAATGCATATTAATGTAACAGAAAAAATAGTTTTTGTTACTGTATTTTCAAAGATGGTAATTATGATCCAACTGTTATACTTAGCTTTCTGTAACAGTGTACAACATTGTATTTACAAATTCAATGCTATCAAAATGACATTAAAATTTATTACTAATAATTATACATCAACATATCTTTCCACTAAGCAGGGTCATTGATCATCCTTGTTATGATATATGGATGCAAGATATGGACTTTGCCTGAGAACAAGGGGACAAAGAACTTTGAACTCCAGCGATGGAGAAAGCTGATACATTCCTTGGACAGTCAAGATTCAATGCTAGAGAAATCAACCCTAAATGCTCATTGGAATCAAGGATCATGAAATATAAACTATCATACTCTGGACACATAGTATGGGATGAGGCATTTATAGAAAAGATGATAATTCTGGGCAAGATAGAAAGAGAAAAAAGAAGCTACCAAAAGAACTTACGCTCCTTATTTTTACATTCTGCTTAATTATGTCTTTTCATTTTAGTCCTCCATTAGGACTCTTACAAAGCAGACTGTTTAAGGGGCTCAAGATCTGATTCATGGCTAAAGTACCATTAGAATCACTTTTGCTGACCTTCACAAATCAAATATTTTGTCTTGCTTGATGCTAGGATGTGAATTTCTAGGAAGCATTCTAGAAATTCCAGGAGTGTAGACTGAAAAGTTGAAAAACATGTCCAAGAAGAAATTGATAATAAACCATGTTCATACTGTGGCCAAGAGAAGTACATGAAGCCACACAAAAGTCAGATTTGACTTGAAGAAGTCTTTATCATTAACCAGAAGCTTAATGATAGTCATCAAAATTAGCGTCTAGACATGTAGATGAGCAGTTATCATATGGTAATATTCTTCTTTTCTACTATATTATTGTATTTGTATCCCACCCAGAGCTATATTTTATATGTTGGGTAGCTATATAAATTTGCTAAGTAAAAAAAATTAAGTAAATAAATATTTTGTATTGTGATAATTATGGTAATTCTTTTTGCAATTCATATCATGTGTGCTTATAAATTAATATGTACATTTTATATGCTTTTGACTATTTGGAGGGCCTACTTTCAATAATGTATAATTGATTAATTCATTTTCTTTTTGATTTAGTTTGAATATAGCCTACATTTTAAAGTGGTGGCATCCAGTCACAACCCATCTGCTATGACAACAAAACTATGCATGTCAGCAGACATTGCTATGTTACCTTGACAGTATATTAAACATTGTGTGAAAGATGATTTCCTCTTTGTTGGAAAGAGAAAAGATAATCAATCATGGAGACATCCAAAATCTAACTAATCTCAAAAGCAGCTGGCAATTAGCTAGGCAGTCTGTTACTGAATCCACCCACTTCCCTCTTTGCTGATTACAAAATACTTGTTTGGTTATATTTGCACTGAAGTATGATTTATGAGGTTTAGGGCCAGATCGGAAGGAAAGGCGTGTTGATTGTTTCAGGTTCATAAAATCAGCTTGAAAAGAGAGGATAGCTATAGAATTAATCATATTAGACATGATTTTATACTGGGAGTAAACAAACACTTACTTAGGTCTATATCTCTACAACTAATGTCCTTCAACCCAAAGTATATGTTATGGATCTACTTAATGACATTCAAGGTAAATATTTCCCTTGCCTGTTAGGAATAATACTTTGTCCATAGAAACAGAAGTTCACTTTTTTTTTTACTAGTCTTTGCAGACAGCTAAAATCATGGGACAATCAATAATTTCTTTCTATGAGTTCAGGGCAGGATTCACTGTAATTAAATCATTCGAATATTTTTGCTGTCCTAAGAACAGCAAAATGCATCATGGATGCATTGAATCATAAGTAATGTTAAATGCCAGAGCTTTCCATAAATACATAAATACAGAGGAATGCAGAGATGTAACTATTTATTTGTGGTAAAGCACACTTTATTCTCCTTGTCATCTTGTAAATATTTTCTATATGTTGTTGTAGCTTGACAGGTATTTATTTTTAAACTGCTTGTGGAAGATGACCAAAGAGAACATCTATGTTAAGGCCATTATTTTTTGCTCATAGAATGGGGTTTAAAAAGTCAAGATGGCAGCCACAATACTGCAACTAAAGCTTTGTCCATTTGTTATGTTTTTATTAAAACATTAAATTATATTATTTTTAAAAAAGACAGAGCTTCAAACACATCCCTTTGACAATTTGTTTTAACCATACTTTGCAAACAACTTTTCTTCATCTAGAACCCTGTAGAATTAGGATACCTTTTTGCTGGAACAATTATAAGTGATACAAAAGGTTTGCAATGTTTCTTAAGGTTCTTCTTCATGGTTGATTTAAAGTGCTTTCCACCAGCCCTTTAACAGGCAGAAAATTAAAGCAGCAAAAAAAAAAGTCTTCCCCTAATTGGTAATCCTTATTGTGCCACAGGCAATGATGCCAGGAAATGATCCTATCTTTATTTAAAGTATACAGGGAATATTAAAGTTAGATATTAGGTTTCCATCCTCTTGCATTAGAAGCTACTAGCTGGAACTTAAATATTTACAAATCACTCTTTTTAATATGGAATGGAGGAGGCAGTTATGATGAGGATGTGTGTTACGCAAAAACTTGCTTTGATTTTATGCAAGTGGTTCAGGAGCTTTCAAAGATAACTTAGCCTTAGCCTTAATCACCTGATATCAGCTGAAAGTTGGGCTTCTTCTAGATTATTGATATTATGGAAAAGCTCTAAACCATGCCTTGCCTGGTCTGTGTGCTAGAGGAATTGTCTTGGGCTACATATAAAATAATGTAATATGGTTAATGTATTACAGATCACATAATAATATTAAAAGTTTATGATGTTCTGGGGCTGCATTACTAGCTGTCCAGGGCCATATGTGGCTCATGGGCTATGGGTTGCACACTTCTGCTCTAAACCCATGTTCAAAAGAAGCTGAACATGAGTTTAAGCATGATTCCAGAAGTATACTAAGCCTGCATTCAAAAGTAGGCTGAATGGTAGTTGACAATTATGGGGAACTCTTGACACTATTGCTGGTCATCTGCTGTTCAGGCTGATCCAGAGATTGACATATAGATTTGTTGAGTACAAGGGAGATCCCAATTTGAAGGGAGAGAGATGTGCTTTCCATTGGTAGGAAGTATCACTTCCTGTTTCCTGACTCTTTTGCTCTTCCTCTTTTCAGCTGGGATTAAGGTTCGTGGTAAACTCTAACCTTTGATTGGTCCTTTTAAAATGAATCAGAGGGCAACTTTGCAATCTTCCCTCAAAGTGGGACATTCATGTTTTATAAATAAATAAATAAACAAACAAACAAATAAATAACTGCAAGAAAAAGAAATCCAGAGTCCATTTAGGACAAGAAGAGCGTACAGTGTACTGCCAATCTTGTACTGGTGAACTCATAAAGATGATAGTCAGCACCTCAACAGTTCAGACTATAGAGAGAATAATAGAAGTGACAACTGCATCTTTTTAATGTATAAGAAATTATATTGCTACAAATAAATGCAAAAGAAGACTAGAATTCAAAGTCCATCCCCTTGATTTCATTTTGAACTTTTATGTTTCATGTCATCTGATCCACTGAAAATGTTAAATTGGGCAGCTAAAGAAATAACTATGAGCAATTTTCTGTACAGGCACACTTACCTGAAAAAGAAGAAGCAAGGAACTTAAGGATTTAATTTATTTTACAATAAATTAAAGTCAATGAAAGTCAATGGTGTTTTTCAGTAACACTTGAAAATATACCGGTGAATATAAGTGGGAGATGAAACATTTCCTGTGTGAAAGTGCCATACAACACAATAAATGCAAAGGAAAGACAGAACCAAGGAAGTTTGTAGAACCAGTTTTGGTATAATTTGTTTTGGTGGTGGCATAGAATATTCAGAAAAAGCACAGTTCACAAAAATACAACTGTCCATCCTCTTTATTTCTGATCATGTTGAACAAACCTAGCAAGGATTTAAATTGTTCACTTCTAATGTTGGAATCCCCCCCCCCCCCAAAAAAAAACCCCAAAGGACTGCTCTGTAATATTCATCCCAGGAAAATGTAAAATATAGTAATTGCATTTGTCAAGCCTTTGTACAGGCTGTAACATGGCATTTCATTACAGCTTTCAATTCAGGAATTATCAAAACGAATCTTGGAAAGAAATTCCATTCAAAACAGCACATATGTGTGACTGTGTCTGTCTATACATTTCGTACATGTGATTAAGAAAGACATTTTTCTAAAAGTTGGATGCATATGAAATCCATCTAATTTTTTATCATACAGAATCAACCATGAGATAATTCCTATCTTACACAATTTAGGAGAAGAGAGAAATTTTAGACTGTAAACATCACTTTAAAGATAATGACATCACTGAGTCATCTGTAATTTAACATGATCTACTTTGGTTTAGTTTTGGAGTGTGTGCCAGATGCTTCACAGTAAAGCTGATTTGGGGGGAAGGCTCTAGAATCGCTCAGAAGCATAGCATTATGGAAACATCTTAGGTGGTATTTCAGGCATGTACCATCATCATAGTCTGCAGATCTTTTTAAATGGTTGCTTTGATTCAAATTAGCTTAATTTCATTGAAGTTGATGATCCCATCTTAACAATGGATATGTGGAAAGTCCCAGCCATTTATAAAAAGAAAGAAGAAGAAAACCTGGGGTTGATTCCCATCCTTCCAGCAAACAGGCTATTGGCATAGTCAAATGCAATTGCAGCAGAATATAATTAAGCTCAATCCTCATCTTATTCCTAACCTCTTCTGAGTTTGATTCAGAAATCTTTGCATTCCTAAACTTTGTTTGTGACACATCAGATTACAGCATCCCTGGTTCTATTGCTAAGGGCCTGCTCAGGATACTGTGCACATGTATTATACCTTGCAATCTTGGTTGAGAACCTTTTAAAATCTCTGTAGCCCAAATGTAGCGCCAACATTTCTGAAAGAGAGAGAAAGCAAGAACAGAGAATGCTGAAGACTTTTTGTAACAATATAAAGATTGATCAAATGGCCTGGTTTATAAGGTACAGAACAACTAACAAGAGTCATGCCAAGAAACTTCACTTAGCTTTAGGGTTAGGTCTCCATGAATTCGGCGAGCAAAATAGTAATCACCAACAGATTCGTAACACATCAATATGCTTAGGAGGGGGTTGACTTGTTGAGTTCACCCTATCTTCTTTTCCTGCCAAAATACATGGGAAAATCCCATCAGGGGATAAACCCACAGGGTTACAGTGAAGTCTCCATTAATTCAGAGAGTAGAATTGACATTGCCAATGGATACATTACAAATTGTTATACTTAGGAGGTTGCATACTTTTTTGGTCCATCCTACATTTCCTGGTAAAATACATGGGATATTATGGTTAAGGTTAGGTCTCCATGAATTGAACAGCAAAATGGACATTAGCAACCAATTTGTAGTACATTGGTCTGTGTAGGGTGGTGCTGACTGTTTGTGACCACTTTTCTATGTTTCCCGGTAAAATAAATGGGAATTTGTCCTTTGGGGGGCAAATCCTCCTATGATTGGATGTAGGTCTCCATGAATTTGGAGAGCAAAATTGACATCTCCAACAGATTTATAATCTCTGATTAAGAGCATGCTGCCTTTTCTAGTCCACCTTATCTATGTTTCCTAGTAAAATAGATGGGAAAATCCCATAGGGGAGCAAATTCAGTTAGTGTTAAGTCTCCATGAATTTGAATGGACATTGCCCATGGATTCATAGCATGCGTAGAGTGGTGCTGAGTTTTCTAGGCCACCTTTTCTGTTTGCTGATAAAATAAATGAAAAAAAAATCCTTTTGCAAGGTAAAATCCACTTAGTTTGGAATTCAGAGAGGAAAATAGTTTGATTAGTGTTGACTTTCCAAGCCTGCTTAGTGTTTATTTTTTAGTACAATACTTTCAAAATGACCCTTGGTACCCAAGATTATATCTTTGGTTCATTACTATTCAACATTTTCTTAAACTATTTAGAAGCTGAAGTGATGAAATTTGCAGACAACACCAATCTATTCATAATAGTCAATACTTTAGAAGATAGTTCAAGAAAATCTTGACAGGCTTGAACACCTGTCCCTATCCATCAAAATGTGATATGCAGTGAGAAAAGTAACGTCCTACATGTAGTTCACAAAAACCAAATGAACAGATACAGAATAGGTGGTAGCTGGTGGAATACTAGGAACTATGAGAGCAGTCTATGTGTCCTGTATGACCACCAATTAAGTATGGGCCCGCAGTGTGCTGCAGCTGCAAAAAAAAAAAAGCTAATGCATAAACAGAGGAATAGATTAAATATCTTGTAAAGTGATAGTACCTCTTTCTACTGCAGTGATGAAAGCACATTTGGAATACTGCATCCTGTCATGCCCCTGTCGGAATCTGATTTGGAGGGAGAAGATGAACAGTTGACAGGGAGTGTGTGTGAGTGTGGCTCCGTTGACTGGGGAAGAAACTGGGGAAGAGCACAGTCCAGCTGGGCAAAGAAGGGGAGAGATAGAGCAAGGGAGAGGGAATTCAGAGGAAGACCCAGGCCCACTCCCTCTTCATCCTAGGGCATGCAGGGAGGAACGGAGAAGGGAGCAATGTGAGTTGCGCAGCTTAAGGGGGAGGAAAGGGCTCTGATTCCCTTCATTAACTGCAGCTGGGAACACAGTGTTTAAAAAGGGAAACTGCACACAGCAAGTTGTTGGGAGCAAATCATGAATTTATCTGGTATCATCATGGCTTATTTGTGTTCCTGGCATCTTCCCAACTGTGTGAATGTTGCCATGCTTTCAAGTCTGAAAGTCTTTCTTCTGCCCTGTCAAGTTAATTACTGCAACTTTGTTTGTTTGGATTTTTAGTTACAGCCTGTATGTTCCTTGTTTTGGACTGAATTTTCTATAGTTAAAGGCTGTTCCAGGGAGAGTTTTTCTCCAGCTGAAGGTAACCTGGACATTGGGGGCAAAGTTGGAAATAATAAAGGGACTCTTCTTGCTTATTTGACTGTGTCGCCTTTGTGCCACACCCCGGGTCATCACACATCCAATCTTGGGCACCTCAATACAAAAAAAAAAAATCTGTTAAGGCCCTAGAAAAAGTGCAGAGAAGAACAACAAAGATGATGATTGGTTTGTAAGCTAAACCATATGATAAAAGTTTGAGGCAGTGGTGGAATAGGCAGTGGTGGGATTCAGCTGGTTTGCACTGAATAACACAACTGCCCCCGGCTATCAAAGTGGATCCTGGCACATGGTCTAATGTTTGAGCATAAGATTGGACTACAAGACTACCCATGTCCCTTCCAATCTTAGTATTCTATTTTCTAAAAATCTTGTGTTTATTTACACAGTGGTTAGTTTGTAGAATGTATTTTATTAATACATATTCCCCTTTCGGTGTAATTTTAAATTTTTTGATGAGTAATGAACAAATGAAATTACAGAAGCTGGCATCCCAATTGGGACTGCGGCAAGAGGCAGTAATTCAAAGAGTTAAAGATACACACACACACACACACACACACACACATACATACACACACACACACATACACACATGACTTTGGACTACACACATACACACATGACTTTGGACTAGGCACCTGCAATGCAGCTTAGTTAGTATGATCATTGAACATTTATATTTAGGTTTTGTGGCATCTATTCCTAGATATTTAGGGAACCATCAAATCATTACAGGTTAAGAGTAAATATATGAAACTCTGCTTCATTGAATTGTGACTCAAATAAAAATATTACATACTTTTAAAGTACATACAATTTATTTTATTATTTAATTTATAGCCTACTTTTCTATTTATTTGAACAATCAAGTTGGCTTCTGACAATCAGAAGAAAGTCAAATAAATATTTATATTAACAAGAAAAAATAAATAAAGACAACTAACCTCTCAATTATTGTGAGAATGGAAGCCAAACAGATCTTCTTAGAAAGCACATTTTATAGCCTGAGAGCAAGACCAGAGAATCTGAGATCCTGGCAACAGAGACAGGCTTCTGCTGTTCTAAGCAACTGAGCATATTCATGGCTGGTAATTGGTTTCACAGATATTCAGTTCTTAAGCCATTTAGAACTTTAAAAATCAAAGTGTGCTTGATAGGCAATTAGACAAACCGTATGTACAAATGTCAAGTAGTAAGATGGTAACTGGGATTTTGATAATTATTACTCACAGTTGCAACTCTGGTCATGCTAGGACTGGAAATAAATAAAATAGAATTTAACACAGTCATAATTATGCAGACATATTTGTTGCCAAAGACACCTCCTTATACTCCAACAGCAGTGTGTGTAAGAACTATTTGCAATCTGTAAACTGCTTAGTTTCATACTTCAGGGTTTTGGTTGGCATTGTTGTTGGGGTTTCTTTGGGGGGGGGGCGGCTTAGTAAGATCTACTTGGTTTTCAATTTGGTTTTTTTTCCCTCATTCAGCAACTTATCAATAATAGTCAGTGTTTTTCTAACTACTGAAAGAACACATCTAACTTCCTATTGCAAAGTACAGGTGAAACTCGAAAAATTAGAATATTGTGCAAAAGTTCATTTTTTCAGTAATGCAACTTAAAAGGTGAAACTAATATATGAGATAGACTCATTCCATGCAAAGCAAGATAGTTCAAGCCATGCGGTGTCATAATTGAGATGATTATGGCTTACAGTTCATAAAAACCCCAAATCCACAATCTCAGAAAATAAGAATATTGTGAAAAGGTTCAATATTCTAGGTTCAAAGTGTCCCATTCTAATCAGCTAATTAAGCCATAACACCTGCAAAGGGTTCCTGGGTCTTTAAATGGTCTCTCAGTCTGGTTCAATAGGAATCACAATCATGGGAAAGACTGCTGACCTGACAGTTGTGCAGAAAACCATCATTGACATCCTCCATAAGGAGGGAAAGTCTCAAAAGGTAATTGCAAAAGAAGTTGGATGTTCCCAAAGTGCTGTATCAAAGCACATTAATAGAAAGTTATGTGGGAGGGAAAAGTGTGGAAGAAAAAGGTGCACAAGCATCAGGGATGACCGCAACCTGGAGAGGATTGTCAGGAAAAGGCCATTCAAAAGTGTTGGGGACTTTCACAAGGAATGCACTGAGGCTGGAGTCAGTGCATCAAGAGCCACCACACACAGATGGATCCTGGACATGGGCTTCAAATGTCATATTCCTCTTGTCAAGCCGCTCCTGAACAACAATGTCAGAAGCGTCTTACCTGGACTAAAGAAAAACAGAACTGGTCTGTTGCTCAGTGGTCCAAAGTCCTCTTTTCTGAAGAGAGCAACTTTTGCATCTCATTTGGAAACCAAGGACCCAAAGTCTGGAGGAAGAATGGAGAGGCACACACTGCAAGATGCTTGAAGTCTAGTGTGAAGTTTCCACAGTCTGTGTTGATTTGGGGAGCCATGTCATCTGATAACAGGCAACAGAGAGAAAGCAGAACTGCTTAACTCATTCTTTGCATCAGTCTTCACGCAAAAAGAAACTATAGCTCAACCTACCAAAAACATAACTGTAAAAGACAGACCAGAAATAAAAGTTAAAATAAGCAAAAAAAAAATAGTAAGAGAACACCTGTCTGATCTTGATGAAAACAAATCACTGGGGCCTTATGGATTACATCCCAGAGTTTTAAAGGAGCTGGCAGAAGTCATCTCAGAACCACTGCACCATACCTTTCAAAAATCCTGGAGCACCAGGGAACTACCAGAGGACTGGAAAAGAGCTGATGTGGTTCCCATCTTCAAAAAAGGGGGAAAAAAACAGACCCAGGAAACTATAGACCAATCAGCCTAACATCAATACCCGGGAAGATACTGGAAAAGATAATAAAAAGACAGATCTACTAACATCTAGAAACAAGTAAAGTAATAACTAGCAGTCAGGATGGGTTTGTTAAAAACAGATCATGCCAAACCAATCTTATTTCATTCTTCAACACAATGACTAAATTAGTAGACCGACAAATACTGTGGACACAATATATTTAGATTTCAGCAAAGAATTCGACAAAGAAGACCACAACCTACTTCTTAGTAAGCTAGAAAAAGGTGGAATAGATAGCACCACCACGAGATGGACTCTCAACTGGCTGGCAAACCATTCTCAACAAGTAGTCCTTAATGGGTCTAAGTCTACATGGAGGGAAGTAAGCAGTGGGGTGCCACAAGGTTCTGTCTTAGGCCCAATACTCTTCAATATCTTCATTAACAACTTAGATGAGGGAATAGAAGGGGAACTTACCAAATTTGCAGATGATACTAAGCTGGCAGGAATAGCTAACACCCAAGAAGATTAGGCTAAAGATCCAGATGGATCTTGACAGACTAAAACACTGGGCCATATCTAACAAAATGAAATTCAATGTAGAGAAAAGTAAAGTCCTACACTTAGGCAAGAAAAACCAAAACTACACATACAGACTGGGTGAAACCAGGCTCAATAGCAGTAACTGTGAGAGGGATTTTGGAGTCTTAGTGGACAACCAGCTAAATATGAGCCAGGAGTGTTCAGCAGCCACCAAAGAAGCTAATGCAATCCTAAATTGTATTAACAGAGGGATACAATCAAGATCAAGGGAAGTACTAATACCACTCTATAAAGCCTTAGTAAGACCACACCTAGAGTACTGCATCCAGTTTTGGTCACCACATTATAAAAAAGATGTTGAGACTCTAGAAAAAGTACAGAGAAGAGCAACCAGGATGATTAGGGGACTGGAAGCTAAAACATACAACGAACGGTTGCAGGAACTGGGCTTGGCTAGTCTAGTAAAGAGAAGGACCAGGGGAGACTTGATAGCAGTCTTCCAATATTTGAGGGGCTGCCACAGGGAGGAAGGGGTCAAGCTATTTTCTAAAGCGCCTGTAGGCCAGACAAGGAATAATGAACAAGGAGAGATTTAAGCTGGAAATGAGAAACTTTCTGACAGTGAGAACAATCAACCAATGGAACAGCTTGCCCTCGGAAGTTGTGGGAGCACCATCACTTGAGACTTTCAAGAAGAGATTGTACTGCCATTTGTTAGAAATGGTGTAGAGTCTCCCGTTTAGGCAGGGGATTGGAGTAGACGACCTACAAGTTCCCTTCCAAATCTGATTATCTGTTATCTGCTGGTGTTGGTCCACTGTGCTTCATTAAGTCCAGAGTCAATGCAGATGTCTACCAGGAGTTTTTGGAGCACTTCATGCTTCCTTCCTCAGAGGAGCTTTATGAGGATGCTGACTTCATTTTCCAGCAGGACTTGGCACCTGCCCACACTGCCAAAAGCACCAAAAGCTGGTACAATGACTGTGGGATTACTGTGCTTGATTGGCCAGCATACTCACCTGACCTGAACCCCATAGAGATCTGTGGGGCATTGCCAAGAGGAGAGACATGAGACTGAACAATGCAGAATAGCTGAAGGCCGCTATTGAAGTATCCTGGTCTTCCATAACACCTCAGCAGTGCCACAGGTTGATAGCTCCCAGGCTACGCTGCATTGAGGCAGTAATTGCCAAGAGAAAGAGGAGAGACATGAGACTGAACAATGCAGAATAGCTGAAGGCCGCTATTGAAAATTCTTAATCACATTTTATTATTTATGTTACACTAAATATTACTGGTGATTTACATATATTACCTGGAATTTAACAGTGATCTGCAGTTTTTAAAACCCTAACATTCAGTTATTCAAAATGAATCAATTAAATTTTAACCTAAATTAGTGATGCTTTGAAATTCCCCACTTATTCACATTGTGCTTTTTTCTTTTTCCCCTGATGTGTCTTCTCCCCCTTTCTCCTTTTCTTCTTCTTAAAAATACTTAATAATATTACAATAAAGAAAGGAGGGGAAAAGATTAGGCCATGGTTTGTGGTACTGGTTGCTTCCTTGGAGTTAGATGTTAAGTAGTAATCAAGCTGGATGTCATCAGCATATCAGTCTTGTCACACTGCAAAGTTCCAAAGAACATCCCTCAATAGTTTTATGAACCTCATGAAGAATATAGGAGACAAAATAAAACTCTGTGGAACATTATTGGCCAATGACCTACAGGAGTTTTTGAACACTAACTCCCTATCATCACATTCTAAGCAGGTCTCATCAGGAAGAACCAGAATCAATGCAAAGCACCAGCCACACCACAGAGCCCAGAAAAAATACCAGAGCCAATGCTGCTGAGCACACCTATTTTCCGAAGTAGGAGATCTACCAATGTGAACAAAGCAGTATCAGTACCATATTATTATTATTATTATTATTATTATTATTATTATTATTATTATTATTATTATTATTATTATTATTATTGCAATATTTATTCCAGCACTAAGCACGACTAATTCAAACTTCAAATTCCCAAGAAGTATTTGCAAAATGGGCAAAAAGATCTTTTTGACAAATAAACTATCCATATATGTTGGACTAGAGTAATGGGATCCAATATGTCTTGAATTAAATTGCCTCCTAATCTCAGAGGGCCTCAACAAAACAGAACCATGCCATCAAAAACTTTACACCAAATTTAATGGCAAAGGCCCAGACTCCAAAGATCTCCTGGTCCATAATTCCCCCACAGAAAGTTCTCCTTTTTCATAACCAGTGTCAACACATATTTGAGTACAGAATCTTGAAAATGCACATGTATGGTTTATTTTCCTGCTGTTGATCACATTATATATTTTTCTTTCTCCTCTTGTGCATAATAGCATTTGGACCATTATAGCGCTTCCATTTTATTTATAACCACACTTTTCCATCTGAACTAAATCATTCAAATAGTCCTTCTCATTTAGCTATCATTATTCTGACAAGGAGTATGGGTTCCCTCCATACCAAATTTCAAATTCCTTTTTGACTGCCTACCGCATGTATGGCACCAGCACACTCTGTACAGCCCTGGTTTCTGGTCTGTTTGCTTTTTCTGCTAACATGCTTTTTCTCAATACAACCAAGTAAATTAGAAAAAAAGCAATGTCATTGCAAAAAAATATAATTATCTTTAATCATGTTGCAACAGTTAGGCTATTATTAGCTTCTACTGGAATTAGCAAAGGCTTCGGCACAAGGTTCCATTGGGATTGGCACTTTTCTTATCCATCCTTAAAATTACTCCTCATTAATTTTGAACAGTCATTCAAATAGACAGGTACAATACTCTTCATGGGAAGAAGTTATAGGGTTTTTTTTTTTAGATTATTTGAAGAAATTGAAAAAAAAGAGAGAGACAGGTGGGAGGGAAAGTTTAAGTTGAAAAATTGAACACCAATTGTTACACATATCCCAGATGTTGAAAACTCTACACTTAACATGTTTAGCAGACAAAGACCACAACAGGTGAACTTTGCCAAAAATAAGGATGGAGCTAAGACTTTCTGAGGGGAGAGTTCTTTTCCATATTTGGGAAGACAATTGGAGCTTGCATTTATTGTTAAATTATGTAAAGAGTTTGGGTGTACTAAACTTCTCAAAAATTAGTGGAACCAGTTTTAGCAATTGTGATCTGAGGAACTTCTATGACTTGGTAGAGAGAAGGGTTCTGGATACTTTCCAGGCTGACCATCACTGAATTTTGAATATGGCTTTCCAGTTTAGGTTTATTCTTGGATCAAGCCTGAAATTAAAGGTGGTGTATTTGCTTAACCAAAAGTAATTCACTGATAGAGCTCATTCAAGATGCCTTCAGATTTAGCTTACTTTAAGAGATTGATTCTGTTTTGCACTTTTATCTTTTCTAGCACTCTATATTCCATCTGCTTGCTTATGTGGGAACAACAGGTGAAGTTTCCCTTTCCAGTTTCCCAGTAGAGAATTGAAGGAAAGAAGATATTTTGCTCACTCACAGTTATTTTTAAGGTTCTTCCTTAACTCTACTTCCACTATGGGGGAAAAACAAAATAGAACAACTTGCAAAAGCAAAGAAATCCTGCTCTGGAATCAAGTCCATTCTTCTTCTCATACTGTTCCTTGAGATTGGCATGGCATCATTAGGAAAAACACATTCCTCAACAGGCCAGTATTTGTTTTTTATGCAAAGAATGTTTTCTATTGAATTCATACTAGATGTTATTGGGCATTTCATAAAACCAAACAGATTTTTAAACTGTAATCCGCAATTTATATTAATTATATCAATTTATGTATTATCTAAAGATTTTATTTATTTTTTATTTGTCAATTGCTTACAAGATAATAGATATAAGTAAAAACATAGTTATGAATACATGGATACATATAAGAAAAATAAAAAATATAAAAGAAACAATAAGACAGGGACGGTAGGCACGTTGGTGAATGATAAATCACAAGCAGGTTATAGACTATTCCTATTGGAAAATAGAAAATATTTTAAAAGATCTATATGAGCTGCCATATCAGTAAAGATTGTACTTACTACCTATTTTCTAAGAACTATACATGGCATGATCAGAAATGTTAATTTTTAGCTAAGGTGAAGAAATGTAGCCAACGTTGAACTACATCTGGATAATATCATTAAACTGTTTAAGATGCCATTATGTGTGCTCTGAGCTTTATCTCTTTGCTATAGTTATAGATTTCACTGGCTAATTTCTAGAATTTAATATAATCTTATCCCATCTTATTCAGAAGCCAAATGAAATGACACCAAGGGACATATCTTTAAGCAGGGAATCTCTGTATACTGATGCCATCTATTTCCTCCAAAATAATTCCAAAATAGTTCCTTCAAAATATTGAGATTCCCAATATATTCCCATTTACTGAGCCACTGGGAGAAAATATTTAACACAGAATGCAATAAAAAGATGGAAGTGGATTTTGTCCCCCAGGCCTTTCTAGGTCTTAAAAAAAAAAAATCTGTGTTCATCTTCTGCTGATAGAAATCCTGGGTTGGGAAATGGATGCAAGTTATATTTCATTCTCTATGTTTAAATTTGCAGATTAAAAAACAAAACTGTTATGTGGAGATGAGGAAACCTGTGAGGCATTGAACTTGCTAACCGATACTTTAATAGCATTGACCAAAAAAAGTCTGGCTAATCCATGTTCTGCTATGTTGGTTGATAATTTTGAGGATTGAAGTCCAAAAAGTCAAAAAGTCATCAGTCTGGAGGACATTGGACTACAATCCTGAGCCATTCATGCTCTGAAATCTACTTGTGGTTGAAGTCTGCACATGGGCTCTTGTGGCATGTTAATTAACTAGGGGTTTTATTTTTTATTTTTTTATTTATATCTACCTTTATTAGTTTTACAAATAAGTCAAAGCAGCAAATGTTTCCAATACACCTTCCTCCTCCTATATTTACCACAACAACAACTCTGAGAGGTGAGTTGGACTGAGAGTGAGTGATGACCCAAAGACATCCAGCCGACTTTCATGGCTATGGTAGAATTTGAACACACAATCTCCCACTTTCTAGCCTGCTGTCTTAACCACTAGGCCAAGCTGGTTCTTTTTCTTAAGTTTTAAGTTAGGTTTTCCTTAAGTTTCTTTACCTATTGAACAGGACACCTTAGAAATTAACATAAAATTAACCTCTTGTGTTTCTATTTAAAAAGTAAAGTATTCATGTGTCCTTGCACTTTCTATCAAAATGAAAATGTTACCCACAAATATATGTGGATGTGAGTACATACAGAGATGCCAGAAGTAACTTTCAAATGCTAGCATTGAAAGGGCATCGGATGATATATCTTGGCCCATCTCTTTGCTTTCAGTTCAACTCACAACAACCTCCTCTTTCATACAACATAACATAAAACAAGTCAACCTAATTTCCTCTATCATCTGTAGGAGGGAGTGCCAAATAGCTTTTACTCTTAAGTGCGCATCTGTTTGCCCGCTAAAATTACTTGACACGGGCATTCTCCAGACATAGATATCTGTGTAATGGAAATGCAGCCATGTAGGCCTGGAGGTGGAACTGCAAAGAGAGCTCTTGATCAACCTGAGCAGCCTCCTACTTTGTAACATGACCTTCTCTACAGAGAGTCCAGGAGGAAAAGGAGAAAAATAACATCTACCCAGTTCTAATATTGCAAAGTATTATGTGGCAGAAAATAGCAGGTTAGTCAATCTAGCCTAGCAGAAAATATCTCTCTGCATTCTAGTGTTGTGGCCAATTAAACTCGATCTTCTACCAGTTATTTCACTACAAAATGATCAAAGATTAGATTTTTCAGTTATGATTACTTCATGATTATTTAAAATGTAACACTCCTGGATAGAGCGCTTATGGGGTAGGCAATAAAAATACTTTGTGTACTTTTCCTCTACAGTTTCTCACCTGTGTTTTCCTCTGGCTAAGTCAACCGCAGAGGGAAGGCAGAAATGAGCCACTAACAAAATGGCTACGGGTTTTTCCTTGTCCTTTTTGGGGTTGCAATGAATTGAAAAGGCTGTCTTCTCAGACTGATTCTTTTTGAAAACCATTCATACAGCACTGGGCCTGTGTTTATTTTTCTCTCCAATAAAGGCCGCCGGATTTTAATTGTTGATCTACTATATTAAATTGTGTTTGTGCAGCTGTCAGCAGAAATGTACAAAACTCTGTTTGGATATTTGCTCAAAAATATTCAATGCCTCCCCTAAATGATCTTTTATTCGCACAATGAGCCTCTATCTGTTAATAGTCAGACCAAGAAATGTTCTTATTAACATGCATTTATCTATGCTGCTGTGTATTCTAAGGTTGAATTGTGTCCATTGGCAGAATTGGCTCCATGAAATGTAATGCAGTATTTGTTCTGTAGACTATTGAAGGCTTTTCCATCTTCAAAAGGAAGATTATGTTGTACTTAGTCCTACAATTAAGTTTTTATTAAGATGTTTGTTAGAGTTAAATGTCTCCCCTTCCTCCCTCTCTTCCTTAATTATTCCTCTTGAAAATCAGGTCATGAGAAAACAAGAGCATTTTCTAGAATAGGGATAGAACTATTAGATCACAAACCTAAGTTTATCTTCCTTGTCTTCAGGGCTCTGAGTAAGGCCCTTTTCTGTCAGGCACCCTCGGGGAGTGAGACTGACAGCAACTAAACTTAATAGATGGATAGATGGATGGGTGGATGGGATGGGATGGGATGGGATGGGATGGGATGGGATGGGATGGGATAGGATAGGATAGGATAGGATAGGATAGGATAGGATAATTGTGCCTCACATCCTCTTTTCCCCTTAAAGATATCTATTGAATACCATTCCTTTCAACAAGCTTCCAAAGAGTAAAACAAAGTTGATGTCATATTCCAATGACTCCTTTTGACATGTCCACCAGGAACCAGAAGAGACTTCTGTACATGTACAATGCACATGCCAAAGTGCCTTCTGGTATTTCCAGTGAGCTACTGGATGTGACAGATCTGAGATCAGCCTTGACAAAAACAGCACAACAGTTGTACTTTAAGAAGGTAAATAGCATTGACTCTAGTGCTGCATAAAACTAATTGATAAGATTATAGTAGACTGAGCCCTATATTTAAAGGTGGACTGTTTAACAGCATCCATGATTTCCTTACAAGTCAAGATTTTTTCCATTTATTCAAGCTTCAAAGAGTGCAGTTCAGTTCTATGTTGTATATTTTAAAGGAGGGATATTATATGACATAGAGAATGGGAGGATTTTTGTTCAGATCACTTCTGGTTGCAAACAGCCCTTGTCTTCTGCTTCTCTCCTCCAAGTTGTCAGACTCCATGAAATTGTAAGCATGGCCAAAAGAGAGGTAGGGTCATAAACATTATTCAGAGAATCACACTATCTGACAAGAAAACACAAGTCTGTGCCCTGCGTCATGTGAACACACAACACAGATTATGCTGCTGAGATATTTCTCCTACTCTCCTATGAAGGAAAGGTGAACAGCAGCACTCCTTTAGCAGATGTGTGCTTTATGAAACATTAGCACCATCTGCTGGCACACAAAATAGGTTGTCTTGTATAGCGACAATAAAAGGAAAAGAAATTAAGAGATAAGACTTCAATATTTTGTCAGGAAAGAATGAAAGAAAGAAAGAAATTCTCAGTCAGCTTGCTTTCAAGGTGAATCAGTCCTCCTGAACATTTTCGAAATTCTTGATTCTCTCCCAATTTAATCCAACACGTTTGGGGACATTTTTACTTTATATCATATCTAAAACTCAGAAAAATCCCTGGATCTGTGTGTTTTCCCTGAATACAATGAGCAATAAAGCCTCTGCTATGAGCATGATAAAATGCTGGTACTTTCTGTGTTGATGGCTTAAAAGTATGCCATCCAGGCAGCAATAGCAATAGAACTAATATACAGCTTCACAGTGCTTTACATTTCTCTCTAAGCAGTTTATGGAGTCAGCCTATTGTCCCCAACCATCTGTGTCCTCATTTTACCCACCTTGGAAGGATAGAAGGCTGAGTCAACCTTGAACCTGATGAGAATTGAATTGCTGAATTGCTGCAATCTAACCACTGTGCCACCACGTAAAGAGAAAATACAGGGAAAGGTTAGGTTTGTATTTTACATTTCTTGTTTAAAAACTCTAAACCAGTCAGAATGAAGACTCCTCAACGATGTTCCAGCAACGCTTCTGAACAATCTTGACAAACTGTTTTAATGGAGAAAACACATTTTTGTTGCAGCAGGTTACCGGTTGCCTAAATTTTGATCATGTGAGCCGCAGTTGGCATTGTGATTAGAGTGCAGTACTGCAGGCTACTTCTGCTGACTGCCGGCTGCTTGCAATTTGGCAGTTCGAATCTCACCAGGCTCAAGGTTGACTCCATCCTTCCGTGGGCAGAAAAATGAGGATCCAGATTATTGGGGGCAATAGGATGATTCTGTAAACCACTTAGAGGGGGCTATAAAGCACTGTGAAGTGGTGTATAAGTCTAAGTGCTATTGCTTTTGCTATGTGATCATGGGGACACTGCAACTGGAAAGCATGGGGATCACTTGTTAGTCAGGTTTTTAACACTGTTGTTAACAGCTGTTAAATGATCATAAGTCAAGGACCACCTGCACAGACAGAGTTAAAATATTAGGAAAGAAACGGGGAAAGATAAAAGAAATCTCTCTCTCTGTTTCTTGCAATGGGTCCTGGTGGACATCAGTCTCAACCCTCTGCTTATTACAGTTCTGCCAGCAATATTAAACTAACAGCCAACACAGAAAAATAAAATAAGCACAGTGCTGCAAAATCACTCCAAAGTAGGCTTTAAATATGTTTTAGGTCTCTTTGCAGTGTAAATAAAAGGTATCACAGGGGATGAGTATGAAATCTTATGCCTATTTAAAGCCAAGTGCTGACGTGTCCATCGATCCCAAAAGTTTTCAAAGTCTGCAGTCCAATTGTCCCTTATTATGTTGTAAGACTCTCTGAACCAAATGGGATGTATTTTTCATGAAGAACTATATGTGGAATTGTGGCATTAAAGAATCAGTTTCAGTTCTACTCTAGTTTTGATGACAGGAGGTTTACTGAAGTATGAATATGAGAAAAATTTAATCTTCTCTTAGCACCAGGAACAGAAATACCATTAAGAGGATTGAGATTTCCAATCTCTGGAGCTGACAAGAACAAGACATATTATAGAGCTGTCAACACCGGACCGCATCCCTTAAGGACCCCAACTGGCCTTTTCCTCAGATACATTTTTGCTGCACTTAAGGATAAACACTTCTAAAATTAATTTTGAAAAGCATGCGTTGTTTTCTGAAGCTTTCCATTTCTTTCGTCCAAAGACATCTTGTGATATTTTGATGATTGAGGCAGAATGCCAGATCTTGTCTCCTTTGTATATTTTCGAACAAGAATGATCTCTGGTTTCTGGCAGAAATCATCTTCCACCTCACCTGAGGGCAACCATGTCTAGGTGAGAAGACAAAAGCAGGTGATATTATCCACACTTCTGTATTCCACAGAAAAACAAAGACAAGGCCGCAGGAGAACTATGACTACTTTCCCCAAACATCTACAGAAAATGTCCCTGGAGAAGCTGCCTCACATTATCTCAGAGCAGAGCTGCCTTGTGATGTAATTTTATCTTTATTTTTTCCAATAAGTGTGGAATTGGAGCAATGAACTGAAACATATGACAAAATAAATGAGTACAGCACCTCATACACAAGTTGGAAACAGGCAACAGGATAATGAAGAATTCGTAATGTGTTTATTCCCAGACATGTGTAAAACATGCTATGTGGGAACAGTCCAGCTCTGGAACACCTCATTCATCCCAAGAATACAACCATCCTATGGGAAACTGGGATAAACTTTGGCATTAGACCCAATGCTTTGGAAATCAAAAGTTTAAATGAAAAGGTTTTCCAATGTTTTCTTGCAGCAAAATAGACCAGTATGGATGATATTATCAAACGGAAAGGGGTAGAATCATCACTATGGGATGTCTTTTTTTTTCTTTCCTTTCCTTTGCTGTACTTATATCTCAAATTGAGTTGGGATTTTTAAAAGATTTGGATAGTTTGAAAGAACCTCTGCCCTTAGACCTGAGTCTAATTCTTTAATCAAGAAAACAGGACAGTCTCCCTGTGACGTAAACCATCAAAAAAGTGATATCAAGTGTTTATTTTCCTTAAGCCAAGAACTTTAAATAATGAGTCATTAAAGTTGATTTCTGTATTATGTTAGATGATATAAGCTAAAGAGCCACTCTTTTTCTGGAAAATGAAGTCATAAAACAATGAAAACATAGAACACAGACCTTCATTTTATGAAACTACATACCAATGTTCATACAATGTTCTTTATTTCTGGTGAACTTAGGGAAAAAAATATTCTAAGCCATTTCCAAGCCAAAGAAATAGCTGTTCGTTTATTTTCTTTGGCCCAATTATACAATAAAATCATTTCAAGGCACAAAGTATCCATATCAAGAAGAAACTGAGACTTGCTCTTTAATTTTAGCATTTTAAGCAATTTGCAATTCACAGAGAGTTCATCTGCACATCATTCTTTCAAGGTAGAATCAAAAATTGATTTAATTACCTGAATTTTAAGCAACGAGGCATACAATCATCTCTGCTCAGCCATTCGGGGAATAAGGTAAGCACAGCATCCTACAGAAATATGATGTGAGTGAAATAGATCTCTAATTTTATTGAAAACATTTAAAATATATTTTGTCCAAACTTCCAGAGAGATATTTTGCTTAAGCAGCATCATTCAGTATAGCTTTCATTAGCAGTTTGGTGTTTGTTTTTTATATATGCCATTAAAGGTCGTTAGAGTATGCATATTCATGAGAAAGGCAAATCTTATGGATTGAATCATAGTTCTAACTAAATCTGAATATTTTCCCCATAAAGATTCTAGTCCTTTTGCTTGTTTGCGTGCTTATTAAAATTTCTACATCCCTCCCATTTGTTAGGCTCTAAACAGTGTACAATAATCAGAAAAGGCAATCAAAACATCAAAGTATTAACTATATAAACTCAAGAAAAACAATAGCAATATTACCCATAAGATCAAATCTTAGAGTTTCTCAAATGCTGTCAGACAGCCATGTTTTATATCTCTGGGAGAACCCAGCAGAGAACTGATAATTTAGACATTCCATAAAAGAGCGGCACCATTAAGAAGGCTCAGTTGCAAAATATACAAAGTATGTCATATCTGCTGGATTCTTCATTTTCAATAAATAAAGGAAGAGAAACTATTGCCTGGAAAAGTCCAATGGTGGCATTCAGATGTACTGTAGCACCTATGAGGTGGAGAGGTCAAAAAAATCAAGATAGCAAATGCAATTATGTGACTGATGCCCCACACCTTTTATAACAATAGCAGATTTATATGCTACTTCAGGGGTCTTCAAACTTGGCAAGTTTAAGACATGTGGACTTCAACTCCCAGAATTCTACTTCCAGTCATGGTAGCTCAGGAATTCTGGGAGTTGAAGTCCACAAGTCTTAAACTTGCCAAGTTTGAAGACCCTTGTGCTACTTCATAGTGCTTTACAGCCCTCTCTTAGCAATTTACAGAGCAATTTCCCCCAACAATCTGGCTCTTCATTTTACTGAACTCAGAAGGATGGAAGGCTGAGTCAACCTTGTGCCAGTCAGGATTGAACTCCTGGCAGTGAGCAGAGTCAATCTGCGTTCTAACTACTGCACCCACCACAGTCTATGTATCATGCAGGGACACGGCTTCCATCGTGCAGATACAGTTGCCATCTTGATTTTTTTAAGTTTTGTGCTTTTGTGCTCCTTCCTTTTTCCTTTCTCTCCCTCTCCTTCTCTGTTTTTACCATTTCTAGAGCTCTGATTGAGCAAAAACCAAGACCTATGTTTGACACGTATTCTTGTAAGAAACTCACCAAGTCAGTAATTTCCTTATTCCGATGGCTGGAATTCCTGGGCCTGTAATTTATCGGAAGGAGCTACTGCTACTCTCCTGGCACAGGTATGACATCTGTTATTAGAAGGAGACAGATTAATCTTAGAAAATCCCCAATTTCACAATGCCTGCCCCTATCCAAAGTTTGGCAAGCTTCATCCTCTCCCTAAAATGCAACCTTGTTGTGGAAAGATCCTCTAATTCTACCATGAATGGCAAAATAAGAAGTTGTCATTTGGCAATCTTGAAGAATCAAAATGAAGTAAACACTATTTGAACCCCTAGAAGGGGAAAGTTGTTCTGCAGACAAAACTTCTACTTTTAGTCATCTATGATCAGCTACTTTAATTACCTCTGAAGAAATACTATAAATAGCATATTTTATACAATTTGCTCAGACCTATTACAACTACAGTATATGTTTTGTTTATTACTAACATCCCTCTATCTGTTATGTTCTTTCCCTGTCCCAATTCTGCTTTTATACTATCAAAAGCTGTTATAATAATTGTGATATAATGGGTATGTGTAAATGATTGCTTTATTTATTTTACTGTTTTATTGGGTTGTTCTCAGAGCACTTTCCATGAGATGCAGGAATCATAATCAGAAATTGCAAAACTTTGGCTTTCTGCAGTGAAAGGCTGATTTGGTCCAGTGAAGAACCAGCACTTAGATTACCTGAATTACCAACACAGGCGCTGACTGGAATGTTGTGATCAGATTACATGCCAGATTCAAACTTTAAAACTGAAATGCAGAGCAATGGAAACTTCTTTTAACCAGCTGACTTATGGCACAAACTACAAATTCATGTGATCCCAAGGATGCAATCCAGAGGTAGGATTTTCTTCCCCAAAAATGCACACACAAATGATAATTACCCTTGGACTCTAGAAACAAACTGGACTTCCCCCCACACCCCCTAAAAGTTCCTTATTTGCTGTATAAATGAACCTGAACGAGTTTATTTCCAGAAACTGCTTACTCGGAAAATATGAATTGGCACCAATACTCATTTCAAACGAGACCTTTAGATTTACTGATCATTCTTATTGTCTACTAACAATTTGGTTGTCGAATGGGTTGGCCCAATATTTGGCTGGCTGAGGAATTATTGGAAAACCACCAAAGAAAACCACTCCTATTTCCAATTCTTCTCCAGTTCACTAGTAGAAAAGGGGTGATAATTATGCTTTCTCCATAATGTACTATAGATGGAAAGAGATATTCTGAGTTCCAGTTCCTGGTGATAGGTGCTTGACTTCCACTGTTTTTTCACATTCCTTCTTCTTACATAAGAATTTCATATGATTTAACTAGCAGATATATCTCGGTTCAAGTCCATACAGGTTGCATGTTTTGTTTTGTTTTTAATTTTGGCTTTTAATTGTTTTGAAAGGATCTTAGACCTTCTCATACTAGATAAGAAGTATCTAATCATTAAATTTAAGAGAAACTAGTCTGCTCTCAGTATTACTGTACTGAACCAATGAATGGTCATTGTGATGGCTGCTGTTTAACAAAACAAAGCAAGCCTTATAGATACAAAGAATGTTGTGGCTATAAATTCATTCATTCATTCATTCTATTCCTTCCTTTCCTTCCTCTTTCTTTCTTTTCTTTCTTTTTTTCTTTCTTTCTTTGAAAAAAGCTCAACAGATATACTTCCTGTTGTACAATTTTTAACTATCTATTTATATAATGATTTAACTGTTACATTATTTACATAATAATGATTATGTAACTTGCAGATGAGCTCCAGTTAAGATGCTGTAGATCAGGGCTGTCAAACTCCCGGCCCACAGGATGAATGCATCATGTGCTGGCCACACCCACCACCCGGTTTAATGAAGGGGGGAAAAGTCCCAATACTTTATGTGATACCACCATGATGACATGAGTTTGAGACCCCTGCTGTAGACCATCAGCAGGTCTAGATCGACAGCTTTGGATTTCACACCTCTAAAATAACAACCTCATAAATGAATGCTGATCAACCCGTGATCTTTCCGAAGAAGCATGAAATGCTGGGTCTATTATAAAGGAGAATGTGTGTCTCAGTGAATCTGTTTCAGTTCACATTCCTAAACACTAACCATCCCCACCTCACCACGGCACTGCTATGCCCTAGCAGTTCTTATAGTAGTGTCATCCTTGTGCCCATGACATTGTTGTGATTTCACTGATAACAATCAGTATTAAGAATCACAAATGTGAAATGGACAGCTATATAACCTTAATACATAAATAAATAATAAAGATATGTGCTGGTTAGTCAGCACTTAAACATTTTAGGCTTTTTAATCCATTACTCTAGAGCAGTGGTCGTGGGCTGTGATAAAATTTTGGTGGGCTGCAGAGAAATCTCAGCCCCAGAGCACCCCCACAAAGCAATTAATCCAGGCTGCTCAGCCCACATGGCCCGCAGGAACCCTCCCCACCCACTCACTCCTTACCCAGTAAACTTGTCTGCTAAGTTGCTATTTTTCCTTTTTCTGACCATCATTTGTTCTGCTGTGCCAAGACTTAGATTAGCTAGAAGCAGGAAATGGTTGGATTTTTTGCTTTCTATCTAAGCACAGCCAAACCTCCTTTAGGACTGAAGGTTTGTTTGCAAGCAAATTCAGTGCAGACTCACGGCAAGCAAATTTGAGAGACTGAGCTAGCTGATGGCAGCTAGATAGATCACTGAATGATTCTGTGAGCAACTCAATCTGTCTGCCTGTTTTACCTGATTTTGGGTAAAAGTCGCTTTTTTAAATAAAAAATTCAATATTTACATGCATGGTGTGTTGTGAGTTAATTTTGTGAGTTTGCTTGCTAGCGAATTTTATGTGACAAACTGAGCTAGCCAATGGCAGATAGATAGATCTCTAAATGAATCTGTGATTCTGTGAGCAACTCAATCTGCCTGCCTGCTTTGCCTGATTTTGGGTAAAAGTTGCTCTTTTTTATAAGAAAATCAATATTTATATAAATACTTATAATATTTACATTCAAGCCATGCCCAGCCAGTCACATGACCACCAAGCCACACCCACAAACTAGGCCTTGCCCACAGAACCAGTTAGTGGTTCCTGGGATCTAAAATTATGAGTTTGGTGATCTCTGAGGTCTACAAGGTTGGCGACCCCTGCTCTAGAGGATAACTGGTAATTACTGGGAATAGAAACAATGGATACAGTGGCATGGGCAGTTATATGCACTTGATCAGGATATGCTTAAAGTGGTCTGCGAGCTGCCTTGGTTGCCAATATGCTTTGGGATCTAATTTAAGGAGCTGGTAATAACCTGTAAACTCCATAGGGCTTGGGACCAGGCTATCTGAGATACTTCCCAATTACAACTACATATCACATCAGGTCCAGCAGGGGAGACTCATTTTATGAATCCCTTCTCCAAAGGAGTGTCATTTGGTGGGACTCAGGAAAAGAGCCTTTTCTGCTATGGGTCTCACTCTTTGGAACATTATTCCTCCAGATCTTGCATTGGCTTGATTCTCTGGGCTTCAGGGAAGTCTTGGCTGTGCCATCACAATGGTCTGTAATAGTTGGGAGCTTTTACAATGTTGTGTTGGGTTTGGTTCAGTAATGGATTTTGCACCGATCAGGAGCCAGGAGTGGGATTTGTGGGTTCTCCAAAGTGCACAGTATCTTAGCTTGGGGCTCCCCTGGACCTCTGTGAACCCCCAGCAGCCCACCTCTGCATGGAGGCATGTAACTCTTTGGGAGAACTGCTTACCCAGAAACCCCACCAGCTCAAGGCAAATTCATAATACTCTGCCAGAGACAGAATGGTGGAGATATGTTCTTGCTTGCCCACGGCCCACTTCAGTCTTTTCTTGAATGTAAGGCAGCTGCATAAGCCAATCTTGGAAAATGCTGTATCTATAGATCTGAAAGAGAGCATTAAGGCTTTGGCGAAGGATGGCATTAGAAGGATGGCGTCTGGATTGACACAAATATTTGTTTTCATGGGTATTAATCTGCATATAGTTAGAAATAATTAGAGATAAAGGTGTCTTTTAGCCTTGAGAGAAGTTGATGCTTTCTAGCCTTCTTCTCCCAAGTCTTGATATCTGTCCTGCCCTATCTCACTTGGCAAGGTAATAATTACTAGTCCTTGCTGTTTTCATGCTCCTGCTAACTATGTGTGTTTTTGGTGCAGAGAAGTATAGTGCCAAGAAATCCTATAGTTGTTTATCCAGAGGTGGGATTGCTCTGTCGTCTCCTCAGTTAGAACATGTCCTCATGAATAAAGAGCTGAGAAAAATTGTTTAAATTGCTCTAATTGCTTTTGTGCGAGAGACAATGAGTGACATGTCTTCAACCAGTATCATTTTTTCTAGTGTGATAATTATGCTAGAGCCTGAAGCTAGTAATTTGCCAGATTTTCCAATTGACTCCCAGTAGTTTTATACAAGTCAAGGCAAATTCACTTGATAGCATTTATAATTTCTTAGTTTTATGTCAGGCTGTTATGTTATCAGTGAGTCAAAATTTTCAGCTGTTGATGCACCAGCAAAGTAAGTTAGATTGGAGTACCTACAGTTATGTGCATGCTCCCTCAACAGGATTATCTGAGGACCCCAATTGTTGGGGGCAATATGCTGACTATGTAAACTGCTTAGAGAGAGCTGTAAAGCAGTATATAAATCTAAGTGCTATTGCTATCTCATCCATTTAGCTTAACTGAGTATTGAAAGCAGTCATCCATTTTACACCCAAGCAATAGTTAGTTTGGGTGATGCCACAACTTATATGAAATATCTAGGCATCCATTCCAGACTTCATGGTATAAATATGTTCAAAAACATTTTTCTTAGGTCCTTTCCTCAAGCTTACTTTTGCAAGGATAGAGCCAATGGAAGGGAGAGCTGGCAATAATGTCTTCATTTTAAGCAATAATTTGAGCATTCCCAATAAAAGAACTTCATGAAGATTGGGATGCATATGGAAACCATGCATTTTAGAACTCACTAGGAAGACAGGAAAACTCAAGGAAAGTGCTACTGCGATATGCCAAAACATTCTGCATTTTAATCCTTTCCCCATCAATCTAATAGAAAACTAGATTAAGATTAAGGTAAATTTAAGGAAAACCACATTCTATCTAGGAAAAATTCATAGAAAATTTCTCTTAGGTGAAATATGGCTTCCTTAAACTTACCTTATTCTTACAGCAAAAGAAGAGTGACTGTTTGATTTGTTTTAATTGTATAGTCACTATTCAATTAATTTGCAGCCAAACTGGTTAAATTAAATCTGAAAGGAAAGCAAAACATGGAAAACTTTTCTTTAAGATTACTTTCAAAAAGCATGGACGTCGGAGAGTGATAGAAGAAAGGTAAAAAGTAAAAGAAAAAGTGTACTATATTGTGATAAAATTTAAATAACTTGCAGAAAGTAATTCTAAAGCATGCTGAGAATGAGACAGCATCTTTGGCAGAAGAAGAAAATGTTGGACAGTTTGTTGTTGCTGTTTAAGAGAGAAAAAATTAATAAAGGCTATGCTACAAAGTGGCACGGAACATCTCATGAGGAACTTTTGGTCTCAGTTTGAAATGGCTGCGAATTTAAATGAATTAATTTCAACCTCATTCACACTGGTGTTTAATGTAGTAATTTGATTTTAGATCTAGGCTGGGATTCTGATTTTAAATTCCTTTGCTTCTTGCTCAATGGAGAAAGCAAGCTGTAATTATGCAATTGAAATCAGGTTCCAGAGAAGGAACCAAGTATCACTTAGAACGTACAAGCTTGAGATTTTAATGGAGCAGAATGGCTATATCTTGGTTTGAATTGGATTTCCAGCACTATCACTTTTTCCCATGAGGACAATGAATCTTTTGCAGCATAATAATGTTGCTATTTCTTAAGGTTGTGTGATAATTGGTTGGGTTTATCAGAAGCCTTTCACATTTCCAATCCTCACTGTTCAGCATGAACTTATACACACACACTTATACACACTAACACACACACACACAATCCAATACAAAAGATTACATGAAATTTTTTTTTTTTTAAATAATGACCACACATTTTTATAATTTAGAATTATGTAAAGGGGATTTGGCAATAGGGGATTCTGAATCATTGATGATAGATGAATATTGCCTTCTGGTTTATAGGCAGCATAACTTAAGGACTAGCTGCCTCAGAAAGGAAGTTATTATCCTGCAGTCCCACTTGTGAGCGTACATTCTTCACCCAGCTAAACTTTTCTTATGACTGCCTCTTATTATGTAATGCTTACAGTGCAAATAAAACCATAAACTCAAGTATACTGTAACAGATTTTAACAATTAAAAAAGCCAAAAAGCACAGAGTTCAGAAAAAGGCTAGTGAATTGCTACAAACAAGAATACATTAAACATTTTAGTTTTTTGTAATTGGCAATTCTGAGTTAAGTTACAAAGCTGCCTTTAAATGAACCACAAGTCAAAGGACAATGTTTTGAAGTCATTCAAAGAAAGGTTGTAATATAAGCTTTTTTTAAAAAAAATCCTGATTTGGTAGATATTTGGGATCTTTTGCTTACTATCAGCACAATCAAGATATGATTCATTAGAAATGACCAGAATGATGACTACTATTAGACTACTTTTATGCTGCCTGATATATCTTAAGGTTAGGGTTAGGCTTAATCAGAACCAATGTGGCCATGTAGCGACTTAAGAATTTGATTTGTCTAGAGAAACAGATTTCATATCCCTGCTTTCCTATAGAACTTGCCTCTGCGTATCCATGAGGGAAAAGGAGGGAGGAAGAGAGGAAAGAGAATATATGAGAGATATTAAATTACTTTTCTGAGTACCTTGAGGCTGAAAAAGCGAATGCGTTAAATAATATGCGCAGAGCTGTTCTTTCACTCTTGTACTTTACCAGGAAGTGATTTTGACTGGAGAGTATTTCCTCATAAGCTATACTCAAATCCTTTCCAGGAAAAACCAGAAAAACAAGAACAGACTCTGTTGACATCCTGGCTTTATGAGTAGGCACATGAAATCAGTTGAGAATAGCTATAAATTTCAGTGGCTGGAACTGTATATAAACCCTCAGATCAGTAGTACCAATTATTTATGGGTTCATTTGATTGAGATATTTGTACCCTGTTTTTCATCAAATAATCCCTATCACAACTTCAAGTACTATACTACTTCCCTCCCTTTGACAGTTCCATGATTTTGTGAAATTCTAGTGCAGTGTGTCAAACTCACATCGTCACATTGTCACATGATCTATCGCAACATTTTTCCCCTTTGCTAAACCAGGGGTGGGTGTGGCCAGCACGTGACACATCCAGCCCGTGGGCCAAAAGTTTGACACCCCTATTCTACTGTAAAATAGAGTTACTGATGGCTAAAGAGATGCTTCCCCACCCAAAACACACTACTTCTCTTGACATTCCTCTCAGCATAGATAACTTAAGGATCTGGCAGTGTAGGCAAGAAGAGTAGGAAAGAGGAGTTATTGGCACAGTGGGTGAGTCCTGATTCTCCCATTGCCAAGAGTCCGGAAAGCCCTGAAAATCAGTGGCCAGAGACCAGAGGACTAATAGGATTAATAGGAGCCAGGCAGCCCCAAAGAATACTTAGGTATGTAAAGCTATGGTAAAGGTAAAGGTAAAAGTTCTCCTTGCACATACATGCTAGTCATTTCCGGCTTTAGGGGGTCGTGCTCATCTCTGTTACAAAGCCGAAGAGCCAGCGCTGTCTGAAGATGTCTTCATGGTCATGTGGCCGGCATGACTAAACGCCGAAGGCACATGGAATGCTGTTACCTTTCCACCAAAGTTGTCCCTTTTTTTCTACTTGTATTGTTTTATATGCTTTCGAACTGCTAGGTTGGCAGAAGCTGGGACATGTAACAGGAGCTCACTCCGTTACCTGGTGCTAGGGATTCGAACTGCCGAATTGCCAACCTTTCTCATCGACAAGCTCAGCGTCTTAGCCACTGAGTCACCACGTCCCTATGTAAAGCTATATATAGCTTGTATGGCCTAGTTTGTGCCAGAAATCTTGAAAACACCACCTTAGAACTGGAACTGAAAAAGACAAGTTCATGCTGCCTTCTTGATGGATCAGGGGTGATCTGAAGATGACATCATCCATTTCTGTCTTCAAATACAATTGCCAATGTGTCTCTCTAACCCAATTAATATTAGGATAAGTGCATTGCAGTGCTTCAGTACATCCAGGTAAGAATTCTCTGGAGTCTCAATTGCTTATAAAAATGTTCTTTGGTCTATATTGATTCTTGATTCAGTTTTTTCCATAACACTGAGAATACCTAAAAGATGTTCTGTGTGGGAATTTCCATTTTAGTTTTAAAATGTACACTTTCTCTGGGGAGATATTGTAGGGCTATTGCTGAAAATAGAATGTTATTCCATGCTTTATGAAACAGACTTTAAGTATCTCTTCCTAATGTGTATTATGTTACATTGCTTTAACAATATTTCTGAATACTGCAGTCAATACTGCTACAAACTACATTTTTACCGGTGTGTATTGCCTTAAATTTCAGTTTATACTCTATTAATAAAAGCTATTTTCTGGTGTTTCAGCATCAGTATAGCTGTAATACCAATTTCGGAAGTATTACACCATGGTATTAAGTATTCTTCCGGATTGCAGTACTTAAATGTTGAGCGCTTGTTGCTCAGTTTTTAAATCAATTTAAATAAGCAGCCTGTAGATTATAATATAATGATGGCATTGATTTTCCTATTAAATGCACCAAAAGAAAAAAGAAAATTGAAATGGTTGTTTTGCCCTCAACCTTTTGTAGTTTTTGCTGTAAGCAAAAGATATTTATTCTTTTCCACACAGCCTCCCATAGATGGTCTGCTAGATTCCTGATTTTCAGTCCTTTTATTCTTACTTGTCAACTTTTTATTAATTTTTATCAGAATATAAGATACAAAGGAAAATAAAAAAAGCAATGGAAAACTAGGAGAAGGGCAAAGGGAAAAAGAGAAAATGTGGGGCAGGAAAGGAAAAAGAAAAAAAAGGCATTGACTTCCAATTCTCTTTGGCACAGTAGAAGATAATAACATTACAAGCACAACTTTTTATAATCGTATATGCTAGCTATTTCTATAAACCTTTCTAACTAACAAAATCAAAATTTCATATTTGTTTTCTATCACAAGCACACAGTCCAGAAACTCAAACCTATAAACCTGCTCTATAGATATGGATAATGCTAGAGTGCTGATTCTTGGCTTAAAGAATTCTGTATTTCTGTGCATTTGCAATTTATTTTTTCAAAAACAAAAATAGTTTAGATCTAATTCCTCACTTGCAATAGAGACAGAGTCTTTGTATAGGCTAGTGCTAGGTATTCCTCTCAAGCAATATCTAGCACTAGCCTATACAAAGACTCTTTTAATTTCTCCAAAGCTCTGTATGAATGCCAGAATCATGAATGATGACTTCTGTGATGTAAAAATCTATCTCTTCTTCTTGGTATTGCATTAAACCAGTATCCGTCTATAACTCATTTTTTTCTGAAGTGACTGGGCCCTTCTGTTAATTATTTTAGTTTATCAGGATTCTGTGGCATTAGCGTTATACTTGCTGTATGGTCTTTCTCCCATAGTAGCTGGTAAAATAGCTTTACTATAACACTCTTCTCTTTATCAGTCACAAATATAAAGTATTGCTTCCACTGCTATCTGTGTTGCAGACTGTTTATGTTGAGGTAGAAGACTAGTAATGTGGGTACTAGTAGTCCTTCCATGTTGCTTATTATCTTTTTAAAGTATTATCGTATCTCTCTCTGTCTCTATCTCTGTCTCTCTGTCTCTCTCTCCCTCTCTCTCTCTCTCTCTCTCTCTCACACACACACACATCATATGTTCTGGTTTATAATGAACAGAACAACTTAAGAATAAGTGGCATCATTACTTAAATAATTATTTAGAACAGTAGAGTAGGGTCACTGCTTTCTCCTTGCTCTTCAACAGACTGTATTTTTTTTTTCATTTTGGTTCCTCTTTTCTAATTCTGTTCTAATTTTCTGAACTATGTGCATTGCATATTCTAGTAAAATGGACTATTACTCTACTAAATCCCTGATCACATGGAAAACTGAATCTGGGAAGGACTTTGGGGAACACAATTCATAATAGAGTTGAGACCAAAAATGTATTTCAGAAGTATTTTGGGTACCCAAACAGGCTACCACAAAAAAAAAAAAACCCTTCTCCCCCAACTGTCCACACATACTACAAATGCCTTGAATTTGCTTTGAATTCTCAGTCAACCTTAGTTATTTTGCCTGTTTATGTAGAATCACCTTTATACTGAATGTTTCCATTTTAAAGTTTCTCTCTTACTATTTTGAAATAGACAAAGCTTTCAGACAAAGCTGAAAGTCATAGGTGGAGCACACTGGATGAAATTATCAATGGCCAGTTTTTCTGGGTGGGTGGTTTTGACAGAAGTTGGCACTGTATGATAAATAAGCAAGCCAAATCAAATGTCATTCAGCCAAGTATCAAGTTGTGAAACCCAGCTGAGAGAAGGAGGGTGTACCAGGAAGGAGTGTACATTACCTTGAATGTAAAGGTAGATTCCCAGGCCAACTGATTGCTTCCTTTCACTTTGACATGAACCAAAACTGAGATGGTGCAAGACGGACATAATACTAAGAAGAAAAGAGCCGAGCAAAGGAAGGAAAAGAGTTCAAGGTATTGTGCTACTCAGGAACAGAGAAGGAGGAGGAGGAGGAGGATGGTAGTGGTGGTGGTAAAGCAAGTGTCAGGATTAAAGGCTGGATTTTTCAATTGCTTATTAAAGAGTGCATAGTGTTCTTATGCTTCTGTTATGCTGAAGAATGGTATTTATGTTTTCATCATTGTCACAATCTTGTAGGGTCAGTTGTAAAAGTTCCAGGATTATATTATGCTTTACTTGATGGCATTCTTTATAGAAAGATTCAGGGATACATTGAGGTTTTCTTTAGGATCATTTCTACATACAAAGAGTGTGAAGATGAGTGAGATGGGTTTTCCAGTAATCTTCTGTATCTCTAATGATATTTGTACTTGGAAGGGCAGAAAAAGAAGACCACAAAAGGAAGAGTAGTACTTCAGACGTTTCTATGGTTTCTGACATTTCTAGAATTAAATTAAATTCACGAATGTCTTCAGGATACAATTAAACAGCAAACACCGAGATAGCAACTGTGACAGTACAATCAAAGCTCCACCTGTTTTTATGTGTTGTTTTAAGCATTCTGTGGCATCTGCCAAGTTGACATTTTTTGAGCACACTGTGCAGAATGTTTATTTGTGATTCAGATACCAAGAAGGTGTGTGAAAAAGAACGGTAAACAAATAGAGAAGGGAAGAGAATATACTTTTGTGTCTGACTTCAGAACTTCAGATGAGTTCTGCAGTAAAACATGCTGTTTTACATTTTGATCTATTTTATAAAGTGAAAGGGATAACATGGCTAAAAGCGACATTAAGACATTTCATTAAAAATCTGGCAGAGAGAGAGATAGAGACAGAGACAGACAGAGAGACAGAGACAGAGAGAGATTAAACATTTGGTCAATTTTCTTGCACTAAAAAGGTGGATAGTTGAATAACAACAGGTATAAGCCAGTTTGATGTTAGTTAGGCTGTTAGGATGAAACCCATTTTCAGCTTACTCGCATTTATTTTTGCTCAATTTGTAGATCGTCTTTTTCCTGACTGCCAGTTTCTCCCACAGCTGGTAATGTGGTTCTATTATTGTGAACCTTGTGAAAGATTAAATGCAAATAATCCCCAACACATCTCTGATAGCCATTAATTCTGGACAGAGGATTAGAAAATTAGAGAAAAACATGAACGTTTTATTGACCAGAGCAAAGTAATTCTGGCTGTACAGTATATTAAACTTTCTTTTGTCTGCTTGATACCCACAAGATGGTGCTGTGTCGATGCACACCGCTTTCTGTTGCACCATTGCTGAAAGGTTTCTTGAAATTGTTTTGTTAGGATAGGTACATTATAACTTACTCCTCTAATATTTACTTGCTACAAATTAAATCTCACTGAGTTCAGTAAGACAGTATAACTTTCTGAGTTCAGGAAGGCTGGACAGAAGCCGGTAGAGGGGTGATGGAATTGTTTTAATGATTTGAAGAGAAATGCTTCATTTGCACCACTGTAGGAATATGAACCTATTTGTATTCAAAGCATGTTTTGGGAGTTCACCTGCTGTATGAACCAAGAAACAAACTTATGGTAGTGCCCAAAGATGCACTGAGCAGCCTTCCCCTCCAAAGTCTTCTTTCTGTTTTGGATCTAACTAGTTGCACATCACCAATTTGGGGTTCAATTTTTTTTTTTACTACTGGTTCTGTGGGCGTGGCTTGGTGGGCGTGGTGTGCTTTGGTGGGCGTGGCAGGGAAAGGATACTGTAAAATCTCCATTCCCACCCCACTCCTGGGGGGAGGATACTGCAAAATCTCCATTCCTTCCCCACCCCACTAACCTGCTTTCCAGCTCCGTTCTCCTGTGCAGGGCAACTAAAGAACACCCAGCTGATCAGCTGGGACTTGGGAGGCAGAGAATACATGGGGATGGGACCAGTCAGAGGTGGTATTTGCCAGTTCTCCAAACTACTCAAAATTTCCACTACCAGTTCTTCAGAACTGGTCAGAACTTGCTGAATACCATCTCTGGACAAAATACCTATTTCAAAGGATCTTCACAATGCCTTGCATAGCTATCATCTTGAATGGCAGTCAGGGGTTGGCTTTTTTTTCCCCAGAATTTGAGAATAATTCATTTGTCAGCATTCTATCTATCTTCCTTTCCAGTACAAACTCTGCAGTTTTTCTTCATATTTTTTTAGTGGGCAAATCCTAACCCTGTAAAAATGGGTGCCTTGGGGAAATCCAAAATAGGAAAAAATCACATTTTGGCTTAATTTCCTTGAATGCAGCAGGTTGATTTATTGGGTCATTTCAAATATTGAACCGTGCTTTGAATGGGTCTATTTCTATGGTTGGGTCCCTCATTATTCAAAATTTTAAGTTCTGAGGCATTGCTTTAGAAACTTAGGTTGTGCAATTGCTAAAACATATTAGAAATGTCTGCACATTATCACATAAAGCAAGACAGAGTTGCAGGCAACTTTCCAAGTTTTTTTTTTTAAAGTTACGCAGTTAATTCACACATTATAGAAGTAGCAGAAACATAATCCAGATCCATATCATGGGCTCAGTAAAGCTGAAGGCTTTCAAATGCCCAGAGCTGATATATTTGGAGAGATTTCCTTGTTGTTTCATTAACACTTTCTCTTTCTCAAATCTGTTAATATTTATTAAGGGAAAGTAATAAAGAAAAACATGCCAAAGTCCAGTCTCAGCTATAGAGGCAACAGCCAACACTTTTCAACAATCATGAGCCAGACATCAGCCCCAACTCAGCCACTCTATGACAAGCCTGAAGAGAAGAGTTTTGCCTTCGGAATTCCTGACATTGTTGTTGTCATCCTTTATTTCATCTTTGTCCTAGCTGTGGGAATATGGGTAAGTCCCCTAAACAGCCATTTTGGCAGTTAGGGAAGCTCTGTCTGTCTGTCTGTGTCCTTTAGGTGGACAATATACAATGACCCTGCAGAAAGTCACAGTCACTTGTTCCTGATGGTTTTTTTTTGTTTGTTTGTATTTTGTTTTGCCTGATAGTTACATTAAGGTTGGCCACTTTCCCTTCCTAACACAAACCCTAGCTTGGAAATAAATCATTCTCTTTGCAAAAGGGAGACTTCTTATTTATGTTATTTATCGCACAGATAACTGTTTCGTTTCGCAGGTGAATTTATGCACCTTCCTCCTGATACCACAGATATGAAAGATAACTGAATATTCTCCACAGCATTCCTTACTTTCACTGGTGTTGTATAATGTTATAGAAGCAATCACAGTAGTAGCAAGCAGTAGGTTTCAGAAGGGTTGCTGACCAGTAGAAGTTGCCTTACCTCAGATCACCCCATAAATTCATTTAGCCTATTGCTGATAATGACTAACAATAGCTCCCCTAGCTTTTGGGCAGGGGTTATCAATGCTTATCTGGAAATGCTGGGCAAGTGAACTTGAGGGCTTCTGCATGCAAAGGAGATATTCTGTCATTGAAAGACTGTCCTTGCCCTTTTCTGAATCCATCACTCCCAACTTTCTACTTTTAGAGAGTATCAGCAGCCATGTCCGTCTCTTTCATACCCAACATCTGATACATCCAAACCTCCACTCTGTCACTTTGCATTTAATATACAAACCTCAAAGTGATTGAGTCTATCACAATCTATCTACGCTAACTTATAGTAGTGAATTTTTTTCATTCTTTACATGACAAATGTATTGTGTGCCAGTCTTGAAGACAGTATCGCTCTCAAGTTCACTGTGTTCTGGTCTAAAACCTTGAATGCCAGTGTCCACAGTAGGGAACAGCTATTGAAGAATGCCTGCTATGGGTTGAGAACAGTTAAAGTGAAATAAAAGACTCCTAAATAAATCAATAGAGCAAGGTTTAAGAATAAAGGTGGAGCAGATAAAAGAAACATGTGATTCTGTTCCATATATTTCTCTGCACTTCTTCCTTGTAGAGAATTTCATCCAGGAATATTTTCCTATATCTTTCTTTCTACTTGTGCTGTCTATACCCTTTGAAAAGCCTCTTTGGAGAAGGAAAGGTAAGGCTCCAAGCTGCATACGACACCGTCCTGCATCCCATTTTTTTCAGTCTCCAGATCCCTTTTGTCTTTAGTACCAAAGTAAAGTTAACAGAGATTTTAAAAAGTAAAAAATTTGAACTCCAAGGAGGATAAAGAGAAAATCTCAATTGTGACAAGTATGGAATGTCACCTTAGATCAAAAGAGCTATGTAGTTGTGGTTGCACATAAAAAAAGCAGTCGGGGCTTTTGTCCCACAGTTTCATACACCCTCTTGATATTTTTGATTCACTCCCATCCATTGGTGCTTGAAACCTGGCCCACCTATGTTTAAATGTAGCCCCAGTGCCAACCACATTGGTCTAGGCCCATAACCTAGAAACTTTTGGAGGTCTGAAAGGTGAAGGGATGGAATAAATTTCTCATTCTGTTAAATACTTCTTCCTTTTTTAGAAGTAATTTTATTATAAGAAGATTTTTCATAGGTTTAAAAAATTCCAGAAACATAAAGGAAAAGTTGGAAAAAGAAGGCAAAAAGAATACAAAGGAGGAGTAAGGAAATAAAAGAAAAAATACAAATATCTAAAGAAATGACTTCCAATCTTCTTTGCAGTAGTTATAAGCATGATTGTCATATTCACCCACCCAAATTACATATTATAGTTCCCAAATTACATATTATAGTAATGGTATGTGGGAATGACCTTGGAAAACCAGGCAAAGAGATGCTATCTAGGGAACAATCAAATAAGAGGAAGCAGAGCCCACAGCTGCATAGTGGGCAGAGCAATAGACTCAGGATGGACCCTCAGACTGAAAAGAATTGTCTTTTCAGACTTGCAAGATCATGTTAATGTGGCTTTAAAATAAAGTGAAATTAGCTTATCTGGCCATGTTTCCTGTCTGATCTACTGGAAAGGCTGTCATCTTCTTTACTTAATCAAACATTTTTTTTAAACAAGTTTTATTGATTTTACAAACAAACAAACAGAACAAAACATCATTAAACATTAAAAACATAAAACCTCTTTCCATTGTAGATCTTTACAAGGCAGGTAATATATTGCTTTATATCACATACTTATAATTTATCCCATTTCCATATAAACACGTAAATTCCCTTTACCAAATTCCACATTGTTTCTCTTTAATCATTATTCAATCATATTTCCTTTCTAATTTATCTGGTATTCAGTCATCACATTTATATTTTCCTCTGGCTTGTTTATAATTATTATCATCTAGTCTTCCTCCGCGATTTTATTATTTAATTCTTAATTAAACACACACACATAAGACATATACATAAAAACATAAAACTTTCTTCTAGAAAGTAACTTGGCCCCAGATTACCTCTTTTTGTATGGACTTCAATTGAATTCATGCTCTTCTTATATACCATTACCCATCTTATTTACCATTCTATATCTATTATATAACTCCTCTCCACTTTTGCCTCATCTTAATTCTGTTTTATATATTTAATCTTGCTTTAAAGAAAAATATTTTTATATCTTTTGTCCATTTCTCCATTTACATCTGTCCCATTTCCAATTTAAAAAAGAATAGTTTCCCCTGGAATCACTAATTGGAGTATGATGCCTTTCTATCATTCCCCTAAATTAAAATTTAAAATAACACCTAAATCCCAATCCGATTCTGCTTAGTACATTCTACTATTTCAGAAACCAATACTACAATAATAAATCCATAACAGTCAACACATTAATCCATTAAACTCTATATTTAAACTAATATTTTAAACATTCCCTTTAGTATTTTATTAAAACTTAATATCATTCATTATTAAACCTTTTAAAGTTATACCTTGATATTTTAGTCTTTTATTAGATCTTAAAAAGTTCTGATTATCTACTTATAATACAAATACCACTATTACAATACTCATGTGTACTTTGCAGAATCCCCCTTTTTTTAAAAAAAATCCCATATATTACCCATTATCCCTAAAAAAAATTTCCTTTTCTCCATCTTGTTTTATACCTTTGTAACTTTTTTCCCCCTTTTCCCTTTCCTTCTTAGCCCGCCTAAACTTTTTACCCCCTCCTCTCCAAACCTCTGCCTTCTTGATTTCCCCTTTCTGTTGCATTCCTCTTTCCTTTTGCTTTCTAGCATTCTGTTGTTTTTGCATCTTCTTTTTCTCTTTCATAAACATTTTTTTATTTCTTAAGTCCTTCCTTTTTGCTCCTCTCTTTCTCCTTTCTTTCTTAGTCACACCGTTTAGTTCATTAAAAATGGCTTCTTCTTCCTCGGCTTCTTCCAGCTGTTGTTTAATTTGCTGACACATGACAAGCGCCATATCTAGGAAACAAAGGGCTTCTCCCATAACATCTTTGCCTTCTTTCTTTATTTTTAAATATTGTTTTTTAGTTCATCAAGAGATAGAGCCATTTTGAACTGTTTCTTCTTCTCTTTCTGTATCCTCTTCTTATTATTAAGCCAATCAGTTATTTCCAAAATTAAAACAGTTCCCAAAAGTCCCAAAATCCCACAGTCATCAAACAGTCCAGGCAGAGGACAAGCTTCTTCTTTTTACAATTTCTCTTCTAGGGGTGAAGTCAAATTAGGGAAAGAAAAAATGTCCAATCTGTGCTTTAAATCTTTCTTAGAATTAATTTCTATTCTCTTTATCTTCAAGGCATCTCCTCCAGCAAAGTCTTAGAGTAAAAAATTGTTTTCCCAAGCCTCTCCCTTCCCATTTATAACAAAGGAGTTTAGGTTTTACCTTCTATCAAAAGGCTGGTTTCCCTTGACCATTTGTTAATTCCATAAGGGAGGGAGAGTAACTTCCCCTTTTCGTCACTTTTCTTCGCAGCTGAAAACATCAATCGGGAACATTATAGCTTCCAAGCCAATACTTTCCCAGGTGTTAAATATGTCCTTAAGGTCCCAGTTCGACCAAGAAAAAACTTTCGTTTTAGAACTCCTTCTTCCTCCTGCGCATTCTTTATCCAGTTGCCGGCTTCTTTATGGCAGCCATAAAGACCGCCGCTCCACCGTCTTGAGAGAAGGGGGTTATTGCCAGCTGGGGGGGGTTGCGATACCCCACAACCCCTGTCCGGATCCCCCCTTTCTTCAGCTGCCCCAACAGGGCAGCCTTAGCCTCCAAATCCGTCAGGATCGGAGGCACCAAGGCGGCTAGCACAGCAGGGATCGCAGAGAAGGCGAATCCCTGCTGTCACCGAAGCCGACAAACCGGAAGTGTCCCTAATCAAACATTTTTAATAAATGCATTCTAAAATCATCACTTCATTTTTATCCATTTTTGGCAAAAAGTCCACAAAGGAGTTCAAGTTTTTTTTTTTTTATTGAAGTAATTTGTAGTTCCCTCCTTCTTCAGTGAATGTCATACCATTCAATTTTCTTAAAATCCAAGCCAGTGTTTTCCTTATTTCACTATTTCTTTTTTGTTTTGTTTTTAGTCTTCTCTTCGGGCCAGTCGAGGAACAGTTGGAGGCTATTTTTTGGCTGGAAGATCCATGACATGGTGGCCTGTGAGTATAAATATTTTATTATGGTAGTTCTACATATTCTTTAAAATATCAAAATTGGGATTCTAGTTAGATGCCCACCATGTGACAGCTAAGAAAGAGACACACACACAGAAAACCAATGCTATACTCACCTCATGGTCATCTGGATTTTTGCAACTGGATTCTACTCTATTCTATTCCCTTCCCTTCCCTTCCATTCCCATTTATATACCACCTATTTCCCCAGTAAAGTGACTCTTTGACAGCTTTAACACTAAATGCAAGAGATGGAAATACAATAAAAAGCAGTCTTCCTACATACTTTTAGTTTTTATACATCTAAATAGTAACAAACAGAACTAAACCAAAAACAGAACAATTTTCTGCATCAAACTGAATCAGATTCATAGACTACCTTTTTTTCAAAATCCAAATTCTGCCTTTAGAATAAACTAGATAACCCTGTGACCTCTTGAGTCATTCTCTTTGAGAGAAAGATAGTAGAATCTGATGTAACAAGAAAAAAACATTAAATTTTAGGCTGATCATATTTCCCCTCCATGGTTCCATGGTTCCATGATTGTTTAAGAAGAATATATATCTTAAATAGAAAAATAATTGTAATAGTAAGCAAAATTTAATAAGTCAATATTTACTAATGTAAAAAGAGAAACAGAATGACCCACAGGTAGGCAAAACAGCAGTGGAGCAGAAGCAACTTTTGACTTCCAACTGACTTCTCCATTGGTTGTGGGAAGTTGGCACATTGAAAGGAATGTGGTATCTCTGGCAGTCCTAAAAACACTATGCAAACAGTTAAGTGTATTCTCCATTGTGTGCCTGCTTACTCTCTTGTTGTCCTTTCTTTTCCAATGAATGTAAATATAAGTGTGAATTGCCTTCTTGCTAATTATCCTAGAGCTGTGGTCAATATTTCAAAAGATGGGGGAGTGGAGTGGAGGAAAATAAAATACAATCACAGTAATTACCTACTTAATGACTGCTTCAAGGCCAGCAACAATACACAGAGACAACTCGAGGCTGCTGTCGTAGTGGCTGATTACTCCAACCCTGGAGAGTACTATATCACTGCTAGCGACCTCCCCTTTAAGACTAGGAATTAGAATGAAACTCTATATACACCACCCAAATTAATTCACCCCGATAAATCTTACATCATTTGTCAACCCCTTGATCCCCCAGACACAAACTCACCCTCTTTTGGCTCCACCAAACATTTATTGACCCCTTGGATGATTCCATTGACCCTTGGGTATCAATATTGGCTACTTTAGAGATTCTTTTTTTTCTTTTTACAACCCTTTATCCCTTTATTTGGGGTAGAGCCATGGAAGCTTAATGGAGCTGAGTGTTTGCTGGTTGGATGCTTTGCCTGATGCCTATGAGGAGTTCGCAGCAGATATTTTCTCTTTGTACCCTGATAGAGAGACATCTGTTTAGGATTGAACTCTCAACCTTCCAAGTGGGAGGCAAACGTCTTCATCTATAGGCCACTCCACTGCGTAGTGGGGAACCCTATGTTCAAAAAAAGAAGTAAAAAAGAGAGTAGACTTGGATATTAGCAGCTATAGTAAATATGTAAGTAAGGAATATTCAACTCTGCAAATCATAGCCTTATTGCAGTCTGGAATGTCCACTGGTGTTTATGTGGATTGCATAAAGTGCAAGACATTTAAGGCTTCAATCACACAGTTGTTGATACCATCTTGACCTTTTATAATACTCTGTAGATATTTCTGGTGGCCAAATAATTAGTATGGTTAGCACTGGGATGAGGACAGGAAATCAAATGTATTGCCACTCAGGTAGCCTATTTAAAATGCAATAAGACCAAGGAAAGCAACAAAAAACTTTATCTCAAGAGGCATTATATTGCTGGCAGCCAACTGAGGATTTAAATAGCTAAACTTCATATTTGTACACAAATGAATGTACAATGCCACCTGGGATTTATAAAGTATTATTGTCTCTTAAAATATGATCACCAAGGCTTTGAAAAGAGAATGGGGATAAGAGAAAACTTAGTACAACCACAAGGGAATAATGGAGATTTTCAAGATTTTTCTTTTAAAATAAAAATAAAAATCCTTCAGGTTCAGAAGAGCTACTATTCTCTTACCTGAAATGATGGCAAAAATAAGATTCCCCCTCCCCACTGTCTAATAACTTCTTCATTTATTGAGCAATTTTGTAAAGATTGAAGCTTTCTGTGCTAAACCACTTGGATTTAAATCTCCGAAATGATTCACTGGAAAGGCATAAACCTTTTGAAGGACACTTTTTTTTTTTGGAGCAAAAAGGTAATATAACAATAATTTAAAGGCCCAGAGAAATAAATGTCAGTGGGATGAATATCTTTTTCACCCTCCCTCAAAAATACAATACTGTAGATCTTTGGAGAGTTTAACTGCAAGCTGAATATGGCCTTGAACTTCAACTTTGGGTTATATGAACTGTAAATTCTATAGACAATGTTTTAACAGACACACAAATACACACATATATAAAGGTTTGGTGTGCTTTGTGCTCCAGTGATGTTTAACCTATTGTTTACCTATAGTAATATTGTAGGAAATTTAAAAGGCTGACAAGAAACCAGTTGTGCCCAACAACTTCCTTGCTAGGTTAAATTTCTTGAAAGAAAAGGCAACTTTCATGAGAATAGAGTCCCAGAAGAGATATGTTGATTCGTTTTTATTAAGCCCCCACACTGATTTTTGACCCCATCCCAACTAGTTGAGTTCTGCCCTAAAGAAGACCAAGTGTTGCTTTGTGTTTCTGATTCTTAAAAAGAAAAAACACAACTATTCGTTATGAAAGATTGATGAGATGCTGTATGTCTAAGAAGCAAATTTCGTCATCTAATCTCACAGCCATATTTCTTTTTGTTAGAACAAAGAACTGGACAGAAGACCTTTACAAGATTCATTATAAGCATCAGCATACAATCTGTTTGTCCAAAATATTTGAACTTTCATTTTTAAACAACCTTAATCATACCAAGAAACTTCAAGTAGCTTTCAATGCCTTATGTATGTTTTCATGCCTATGGACACATATATCCCATCCATGCATGTATACATACATATAATAAAAAGTTAGCATTTAGAAGATTATATGTTCCCCTTCCAAAGTGAAACCTCTTTTCTGAGAGTCATATTTCTGCCTCTGAACTTTGGGGCCCTTAGCAAAGGCTAATAGAATTTGACCTGTTTCTCACCTTTGGGATAGTTAAAATATCAATACTGGATAAGACTAGGAACCTTTCCCTAAAGCCAGCACTGATAACATCTAAGCTGGGATGTAAAAAGCCTGACTGTGCAATGTGCATTTGAATCTTAAGGAAATAGAGAGGCTCCCTTCCCAGAGACACATATCCTTATTGTGGCAGGATTAAACAGAAGCTGGCAGACATGATCTCAGAACCATTGGATCATATCTTTCAAAGATCCTGGAGCATTGGACGACTATCAAAAGACTGCAAGAGAGCTGATCTAGTTCCTGTCTTCAAAAAAGAGAGGGTGTGGGGTAAATGGATCCAGAAAACAGTCAGTCTGATATCTGGGAAGATTTTGGAAAAGATAGTTAAGCAACAGATCTGTGAACACCTAGAAACAAGTAAAATTATTACTAGAAGCCAACATGAAACCCATGTTGGCTTCTAGTAATAATTTTACTTGTTTCTAGTTTGTCAAAAGCAAACCATGCTAGAAAAACCTTATTACATTCTTTGACAAAATAGCTAAATTAGTAGACCAGCAAAAATGCTATGGACATATATATTTGGACATCAGTAAGGCATTTGACAAAGTAAACCACAACCTACTTCTTGGTGAGACAGAAAAATGTGGGCAAATGGTTTTCCTGCTAATCTACTGATCCCTGTAGAGCAGTGGTGGGATTCAAATATCGTTGCCACTGGTTCGGTGGGCGTGGCTTGGTGGGCGCACTTTGTGCACATGCATACACTTTGCATGCATGCGTGTGCAAAATGCACATTTGTGCAGGCACAGAGATATTTGCGCAGGTGCAGAAATGTTCTAATTCACCTCCTGCAAGCCTGCATGATCCCGGTCACTTCAGCAGCTGCCGCGCAGCACTATTCTGTGCCGCACAAAGCAACTGCGCTTCAAATTCTCCCATGAGCTGTTCAGAGCATCCAGTAGTGGGAGGTGCTTCAGTCTCTGCATGTCTAGGCTGGGCTTAATTTATGGAACGCTTCTCCTCCTCCACGGGACTCCTCCCCAGCGTTCCCCAGTTTTGCTCAGCCTCGTTGTGGATAGGCAGTGCTTTTTTCCTTCCTTGGCCGAAACAGGAGTATTACTCAGCAGGTTTGGTCCAGTTCGTTTTTTCAGGCTTTTAACCTCCAAATCACTTTACAATCTCCTGACGTTAGCTCTCTCCATCTGGTCGTCGGAGATCATTTGCATTTTCGGGCAGCGCTGTTTCACGCCCAAAGCAGCGGGCGGCTACAGCATTGCTCCAAGCCCCCCACCCCCATCTGCTTGTTCTACCCCCTGCTACTGTGATTCCGTATTGCCTTTCTCTATATCGGCAAAAGCGGCGTGGGCATTTTCGGTCTCATCTGAGTCGTATCATTGAGTTTTCCCCTCAGAACGCCATCTTGGTGTGGAAAGCAGTAAGAATTCTTTCCACCCCTTCCCCCACCGTTCCTTTTAGCCACAAGGAGAAGCCGTCAGAGGCATTTCCCCACATGGCAGTAGTTTGTTGCTGGGAAGCGTGGGCACACCAAAAATAACGGCCATTGTTTTTGCCTTTACTTTAAAAAAAAAACTGTGTATTTGTAACTATTTGTAACTCGAGCTGTGTGAGGTAGTTTTCCTTCCCGATCAGAGGTTTTTCCTTCTGATAACCTAAGGAATTATTACACCTCATTTTCTTATTAGATTCGAGGCCATCCGTGTATTATTGTTGGCTTAACCCTCACAGCCTTACCCAGCGGCACAACAGCAAGCACCCAGGCCCATGTCCGCCTGTGCAGGGAAGCTGTTGAAGGCCTCTCTTTATTATCTTGGCCTTTCAGGCATTCTTAATTTGGCTGTTTGGATATTCACTCTATCAAGCTGTTTCTCTATTAATTTAGATATATTTATATTTATATCTATCTGTCTGTCTATCTATCTATCTATCTATCTATCTATCTATCTATCTATCTATTGGTGACTTTCATTCACTCCAATGACAACAACAACAACAATAATAATAATAATAATCAGTTAATTAATTATTAATTTTAATAATTAATTTAATAATTAATAATTATTAAATTATTTATAATAATCAGTTAATTAATTATTAATTTAATAATTAATTTTAATATCCTAATAAGGAAAGATATTATTACTGTGATACAACTCATATTATATATAAATATATCTTAATTGAAAAACAAAACAAAACAAAACAAGGCGATAAGATATTATAAGGGCAACCGGTCACTTCTTGGATCAGGCCTGTGGGCGTGCCACAGTATTGCTTTGAATAACGAGCATACTGCATCTCTTTCAATTCAAAATGGCAGGCGGTAGTAGCTCTCAACCCTCAACATCAAGGGTCAAAGCTAAATCTCAGCACAAATCCAAGAAGACAAAAGGTCATTCTAAAGCTTCAGAAAAGGATGCCAACAGGCGCCATAAAGCATTAGAAGAGCAAATAGATAGGTGTGCA